>NW_020451182.1:1826479-1834074 GCF_003343035.1 Apteryx rowi
AAGAAGGCGGGGCTTTACAGCATTATAAAAGAGCAGGACGCGCTTCATTAAACGCCATTTTGCCACTCCTCATATTGGTGTCTGTGTGGTGATGGTCCGGGGTCTGGGGAGAAGGCCCCGTGCCTCCTCGGTAAGAACGAGAACGGTAACACCAGACCAAAGCATTTGTCAAAACATCAGGGGTCTGGTGAAATTTCTGTCCCAGAAAAAAAATTGAAATTTTACATTTGCTTTGCTCCTGTGTTGAAACAGATTTGTGGGAGAGAAAATTCAATTTCTGATATCTGTCTGGAGGATAGAGAACAATGTGGGCAGGCGACACCCCCAAGGAAAATCCCAGAAGATTGTACAGCAGCTGAGGCAGACTCACATCAACAGCCAACTGACCCAGTCTAACTTAGTTCAGTTCAGTTCATCTCACCAATCTAGCCATTCACGTCAATCCAGCACCCCGGAAAGTGTTTCACTTCGATATGCTCAACAGAAAACGATGCAAATTCAGAAAAAATATATCTTCCATTGAAAATGATAAGGAATACCTTCCCAGCTTTAATTACAATATAGTATCTACTGCTGACTTTTTACCTAGCTAAATGTAGATAACTGCAGAAAATATTCAGTCAAAGCACAGAAAGATCAACTAAACTAACTGGAAGAATTATGACTGGTGGATTGAAATTCACCATGACTCTGACATTTGTTTATTTATTTATTTGGACGTATGAATAAGAGCTCTTCTGATTTTTGAGTAGCAGTCACTGTATTTTTAACCCCCCTCCTTCCAACTTCTGGGTCACTGATTCCCCTGAGACAATAGCCCTAAATTGTCTCCAACCCACTTCCACAACAGTTTATTCAAGGTCCATGACTGCAAAGTACAGGGCCATTTTTCTCCAGTTTCTCTTGCAAAGCCTTACCATGGGCCTCAAGTGGTGTGAAGAGCCAATAGAAGGTTATAGAGTTATACTAGCTTTAAGGGAATAACTGCTCTTGTAAACTAAAGTGCAGCAAGGCACTGAAGTGCATCCCTATATCAGAATTTCATGATCAGAAAAAGAGTTATTTCAGTGCTCAAAAGAAGATAAACTTTCAAACGACACTTCATTGATGGAAGAATGGGAACCTATTGTACTTGGTTTGTCATGGCTCTCTCCCTGCCCCAAAAGGCAGTTGCCAAAATGGAGAAGGCTTTGGAACAGTATAACTGAAAGCATGGTGCATGTCATCACTTATGAATCAGCAAAGATTTCGTATACTGAATTTACTGGATCCTTTTAATGCGGAGTCTGTATATTTACTCATCTACAGAAATGCTTTGTGTTCCAGAGGAAAAAGTATTCTTAGTTTTCTCCCTGCGTTTCTTGTAGGTGTATCTGGGAGCATTTGCTGCTATTTCCTTAACACAGATGTATAGTTGATCATGCTATGTTCTGCCAGATGATTTCTTCCTCCTTTTATCATCATTTTTATAAAAATAGTATTGAATGCTAATTAGAAAAATCATCCACCAAAACATCCTGCTTGTTTTAAAAACAGAGGTAAGAGCCACTGTCTTCTAAGAGGAGAAAGAAATACCTGAAAATAGAGTGTTTCTCATCTGTGTAGAAGAGAGATCAAAACTGAACATTATTTTCTAAGCAGCCAAGAAAACAAATCATATAAGAATTCAGACCTCTGACCACCTCTGAAGCAGAAAGCTAATGGAAACAGCACCTCACCGGGGACATTTCTGTATATCATCACCTAACAGTGACCCTGAGGGAAATGAAATTGAAGAGAAATGAAGCAGCGTGCGAGGGAGGTGGAACTGTTCACATTTCTGAATCTGCAGCAAAATAGTCTAATTGGATATAAAGCACAGGAAAATGAATAAACACCAGAGGAAAAATATTTCCAAGCTTTGTAAAGAAAAGACATGCAGATTGAGAGAAGTGAAAATTCCCCTGTTTCTAGCTATTTTTTATAAATGCAGGATACATGATGACTTCTTCAGAAAAGAAACCGCAATTTAAGGGACTGCAGTTCAGACCCTTGTGGGAAACGCCACGGACAGCTGAGCATCCAAAGTTCATTGAAAACTTTCTACAGAAGCTTCTACAGAAGACAAATTTCTTGGAGAGACAATTTTCAGACATTTCAGACCTCTTTTTCTTTATTTTATATATCTGAAGTGGTTGGTCACTGTAGTTCACCATCTTCCTAGGCATGAAGACCTTGCAGCCTGCAAACCACTGCTGGTACTCAAACTACTCTGTGTGTTATATAGAAAGGTAGTCAGCCGTGAGGCTTAYACCTGTATGCAGAAAGTGTCCCACAGGCACTGGCACTCAAGTCAGCTCCTATGAATACATCATTAGTGCCAGTCAGCTACTGAAAATGTGATAGGAGGAAGAAGGAAGAGGGCTGATTCTTTGTTTGTGGGATTGAGAGAGAGATAAGCAGGTTTATGGTTGGAGTCGTAGTGCTGGGGCATTGATGGGAGGCTAGGGAGCTGGGTGAAGTAGACAGAGGTATATGCAGGCTGGCACAAATTTAATAAGGCAGCCGCCATCGTTGCTGGTAGCCCTGGCCACAGCCGACACTCACAGCTCCAGCTGCCATCCCTGCCAGCAGCTATGGTTGCTGCAGCAAGCAGTACCCAAAGCAAGCTCTGTTTGGAAACCCTTGCTTCATGTAATATGTATTTCCATTTGATGTTTCCAGGCAGTATTCAGGACAAAGCTCTTTTTTACTGAAAAAGCACCAAAATGCAATAATGAAAGCAAGCACTCTTTGATAGGTTTTGCAGTGCAAGCTTTAAAGGCTGTAAGTACAAGAACCTCTTCCCACTGAATTTAAATGCAATTCTTATTTCTCACTCTGAAAGAGTCCTGGGCCACAGGTGGCAAATGGCAGGGAGGACCCCTGCCTGCAGGTGATGGCAGAGTGTACACGCTCCTGAGCCACAGCCTGCAGCACTGTTTGTAGCCCCGTGAGGAGGAACTGCGGAGTTGCTGGGTCACCCAGGTGTTTCTCCTCTGGCCTTTTTCTAGCTGCTCTCTACCCATTGCAGGCAAGGAGGTTATTGGTGGCTGTCTGCAGCACCAAGCTGCTCTGACTGGGCATGCACTTTTCACCATAAAACCTGCCGTCCAGCTTGGACAGCCAGCTGTGTTAGTCGTGCTGCCAGAGAGGTCAGTGCAGCCAAATAGGCAGTGAATTTGCCTCTAATTCATTAACCAAAATGGATTTCCAGAAGGGAACACTGATCAGATTGGACTCACCTTTTTCCTGTATGACTATAAGCCAAATCTTTGCCTCTTGTGTCATCTCAAAATGGCAATAAAAACACTTCCTCCTCACACCCTAAGCCCAATAATAGTAACAGAGTGTTCTGAGATCCTGCAGAGAAGATGGTACAGAAGGGTCAAGTTTATTCATCTAATGAGCTTGTATCTCACAACTGGACAAACTGTGGTCTTCTCCCTGACTTCTGGCAACCTGCTGAGGGCAGTAGGGAACCCCCTGTGAAGCTGGTACACCTGTGGAGCGGCAGAACAAGCACAGCAAGTGTGTATGCAGATGGCACAATGGTTTTCCTCCCTAGTCCTGTGTTAAGTGCACGCTGAACAAGTTTGATTCCACAAACTCAAGGACAGCCAGCTCAGGTTGCTTCCTCCAATACTAATGCGTAAACAAGTTACCAACTTGTTTTTTCAGATAATGTTATTCAAAGACAGTAAAATGCTGTAGAGGATTCATTCTGGTTTCAACTGTAGAAATGGAGCATGTATAATTACCAATGTGGGTAGCAGTCCATCTCATATCCTTACTTATGCCAGTGAAGGGTATTATCTCATTATATTAGCTTAGCAGCCTTCTTTCCCTGGAATTTGAAATAAGCAAGGCACATAAAGGAATGATGAAATAACTAATTATAAGAGACATTATTTCAAAAACTGCACAGTAGTCAAAATCCATTAATGGACTATTTTACATCATTAAACTACTTCCAAGAAAGTATCTAGGCTATTTCAGCACAAACATTTCTACATTGAAAATGTAACTTGAACCTAAGTCTATGGTTAGCTATTTTTTGAATGAGTATAATATGTGCTTTCATTTATGACAGGGAAAAGATGAGTGAAATTTTTAACTTCATTATTTCTATCATCCAAAGTAATTTAGAAGATAGTCCTGCTACACGGAGACTCTTCTGCACTAGAATGCTAATAATGACTAATGTCTGTGGAAAAAGAAAATAGAGTTGCTAGAAAAGACTTGTTTTAGCACATGTTGTAAGACTTTTATTTCAAATAAAAAGTGCTATTCTGATGCAAAAGTAGAATATGTCTTGGGCTTCAGAAACTTCTTGGGTACATTTTTTTTAGGTTATAATACAGATAGTCTTTGTTTTGCTTATCTAACTCTCAGTTCTTCAACCCAGCTGAATCTCAGGCTTCACTCTTTCTTTTCTGTTTATCAACTACAGGAAGAAAGATGCTCCAGGAAGAAAGAAGTTGTCTTTTGTTATATCTGTGAGATATTTTGGTTAGGATTCAGTTGCAAGTGGAACCCTGCTATCAACCCTTCAGTAACAGAGGAGCAAAAGAATCATCCTCAATGGATTAATGTGTCCAAAGGGAAGAAAGGTTGCTGTTTGGAGCAAGAGAGCAATATGTAGGCCTCAGCCGATTATAATACAAGCAGCTCATCCGGGAGCAGTTCTGTTCTCCACAAGACTTGGTAAAAAGCCTTTTTCAGCTGGATCCTTTCTTTACCAAGTTTTTTTCTTCTTTTTGGGAGGGAGAAAAATGAAACAGTTTGATGAACCATTTGTGTCACCTTCCTTGGCAAGAACAACATCCTGACAGATCCCATACTTTGTACTGTGAAGCTTACGTTATAAACTTATTTGGCACAGTGAATGGCAGAGAGTGAAAAAAGCCAGTGTCTGAGCAAAGATATAGCTGTACACAAAGTCACAGAAAGGCATAAACACCCGTTACTCCCAGAAGTAACTCAGTATTATAAACATTTGTAATTCACTATTCCTCATCTCCAGTCCTTGCACAAAATAGAGGGACTCTGCCTTCATAGATATGTTAGCCAGTACAGGTGCTATTGGTGCTGGAGTGAGTGAGCCACATACACTGCTTTTACAGCACTCTTTGGAAGATACAGTATTGCAAGGTAGTCCAGATGATGGAGCCTGCTATGGCCTCCAGGATGTTCTGTCTGACCCATCATCTTAGAGGTGATGAGAACAGTTGACAGGGCAGCCAAAGTCCTTCTGTTGCACACAGGTCTCATGGCCCAAGAAGAGCTTCCCTGCCATGTGTAAGTCACACTGTGCAAGGAAGGTCGGAGACCCTGCTTACAGTAGAAAACTCTTGGAACGGTGGTGCCTACAAATGGAACTAGTTGAAACTGCTAACTGAATGCTGGCAAGAGGGATGCACCTGTTACATTTGCGCTCTGGGTCATATATATGTCAGTAGCTATTTAACAAAAAACAGTCCTGGAAACAGTGCTCGAGAGTGTACAGCTTTGTTAATGAGTTTGGTAGCAGGACCAATAAAGTTCATTGTTGAGTTTTGCTACAAATGCCTTCCTTTGTGCTGCAGCTTTTTACGTCAACTTTTAACTAGACCTACCAGTTGTACTAGCCTGATGGAGGGCATGATCTTCCCAGGAGACTTTGGTTCCCATGAACTGAAAAGGAGACTTCTGAAATATCGCTAGAATTGCACTTGGGCTTCTGAAATGGTCCTCTTTGCCTAGGAAACTTCCTGCGCCCTCTGTCCCAGGAAGTGAACAGCAGAAAATCAAGACAGAGTGAACTGTGGTTTTTCTCTCTTCCTCTATCTCTCTCTCTCTCTCTCTATATATATATATATATATGGGGAAAATGTTGATTTTAAGGTTCACATGAGAAAAAAAAAATCCAGCTGTCACTCATAGTAGGCAGTTTGGTCAGTCCAGTGTACTACCTGTCCTACCATGCTTTGGTGCACTGACTCATCTCAGCTCTACCTCTTAGGACTTGATCTGATGAAGGCAAGTTTGACATGGAGGCTGGGACAGAGACATGGCAAATTCACTCCCCGCACTTGGAAAAGAGCGTGATCCTGCAAGCAGTGCAGACTGACAACCAGGCAGGCCCTGCAGAGGGGGAGCTGAGCTCAGCCCCTGTGGGCTGCACACATGTGCTGCAGGCTTGGGGGTAATGAAAAGGTGGGGAAGAGGCAGGATCATGCCTGACAGGCAGTTTTTATGTAAGAATTTTGTGTGTGTGTGACCATGAATTTTCAAGAGCACAATTTAAACACAAGTTTGACTGTGTCACTCAAAAGTGAACACTTGCAATGGCCACAAATTATAACAGCTCCTCTTGATCCAGGAACAGGCTCATCGCAAATACTTTCCGAGGGAGGGGGAAGAACCCTGTTTAGAGCCTGAGCTGTTTGTACGGGAAGCTGTTGAAAAGAGATGCTACAGCAACTTTAAAAGAAGCTAATCCTTCCCTCTAGATCTGGAGCAATGCACAGATGAAACAATGCAGAGGGCCAAATATCCGCATAATTACACCGATCTCCTAAGAGGACGACCGAACAAAACCCCTCCGTGGTGGTTTTGTGTGTGTGTGTGTGTGTGGTTTTTTTTGTCTTGGCTCTATGTCTTTTTAGGGGCAAATTTCAACAACAAAAAAGGGCAGGGACAGGGGCGCCCAAGCCCCGCGCTGCTCTGGGCTCGGCGCTGCACTTCTCCCGGCGGCCAGCGGAGGCTGCTGTGGGTCGCCTGCACCCGAAGGGGCGGAGGGGGCCCGGATCCGATACGTCCGTTCCTGGGCAGGGCTGGGAGTCTGCACGCTGGCGCTGGAGCCTCGGGAGCACACATGCCGAGTCCCACCTTGCAGCGATTGCCCTTGCCAAAAACAAACAAACAACARCAAAAAAAATCAAGGACGCAACGGGCCAGCTGGCAGCTTCCTTCTGAATTAAAACTCCTGGGGGAGCTCAGGCCAAGCAGCAAACGGGAGAAGGGTGGGGGAACAGAGGGGATTTGGAGGCAATGACTGGAGAACTTGGTCACTCAGAAGCGAGTGGCAGCGGGGGAACTGAGGATGGGCCCGCCCGAGCCCGTGCTGTGTGCGCGGGTTCCCAGGCTCCCGTGGGCAGGCGGGCGGGTGCGCCGGGTGCAGTCCCGTCTTTGGCTGGGTGGCCCTGCCCGATACCTTGGGGCAATCAGGGCTCAGGTTGCTCGCAGCCCTCCTGTAACTTGCCCTCGAGTTTTGCTGTGAAAACAAAAGCAAAGCAAACAATTCCCCTCCCCCAGCCCCAAAATAAAGCTCGGCACCACCCGGGCCGGTCGAAAGGGCTCCATTGTCGTTTTTAAATGAGGTATCTTTGCAACCGCTCGCCCCTCCCCGAGCCAGCGGGGAGCCGCCTGTATCCCTGGAAGCGAGAGGTAGCGGGGAACAAAAGGCAAACTCCGAAGTGACATTGAAAATAAAAGGGAGCTTTGGTTACCCCCAGGGAAAGGTCGAGGGGGAAAGGTCGCCTTCCCGCCAGCGCACGTACTCCCGGCGGGCGCGGGGGAGCGCCCCCGGGCCC
>NW_020451182.1:1834144-1841337 GCF_003343035.1 Apteryx rowi
GGCCGCGCCGCCCCGAGGGCACGCCCGGCGCGTAGCCCCTGCCCCGCACACGCGCGCCCAGGGCAGGCTCAGCTCCCCCGTCCCCTGGCCGCGGCTGCCGGGGGACGGGGCGCTTCCAGGCAAAGCCGGCGAGTCCCGGCCTCCTCCCGGCCGGCCCCCGGCAGCCGTGCCGAAACCGGCCGAGAGTGGTAACCACGGAAAGGATGGGGCAAATCAAACCAATAGTGCTGATCTCCCTTCCTCCAGGCACACACATGTCCATCGGCAGCCCTAAACTCGGTGTCCAGTCTCACCCCAGGAGCTGAGGGATTCCCTCTTTCCCAGGGGGAACCGCAGTTTTTTCCCCAGTGCTACCGTGGGCAGAGGCCTGGCAAACATCACACCACCGCTGACAGGGCAGGAGCTGTGCTCAGTTCCAGCAGAGCTCACTAGGAGGGCACAGGAAAGTAAGGACTGCAAAGAAACGGATTTAAAAGCTGTGTTCCCTTTTGAAACACTTACAAACGACAGGACTAAGGATTATAAATGTATGCATAAATATACATGCATACATGTCCACTCCCCGAGACATGCACCCCTCACATATATACATGTGTGTTTGTGTATGCATGTGGCTATATATATGTATACATACACAAGCACATATCTCCTAAGATATCTAATGTAATATACTGACATCTACATATATAAAAATAAATAGATCGATCCCGACAGGATTCTGTTTGTAGATATTTAGTGATAAGTGGTAAGTATTCAGATTTGAATTTGTATCTGTATAATCCATACCTGTATTTTTTGACTCTCTCTCTAGTACAACTCTCTGCAAATTGTCTCAGCAACCACCTCCCGGTCGAAATCACCTTGACTTAGGTGTATCAGAGATGCTTCTGGGAAAATAAGGAGTCTCGTATAGATGCACTGAGAATGTTGCAACAGCGACAATCTACAGATATTAAGGAAGCCAGATGTGGAGGATTAATAAGGACAATATATTAATTGCTAATAAGAACGGTGCCAGCATCAGACAGTTACTATATCGGCGCGAGTCCCTCTGTTCTCCGCCCCAAGCTGTCTGGAGCCTTAATCTCGGCTGCCCTTTGCCCCGTGCCGCCCGGCAGCGATGGGGATGCGCAGGGTGCCCCGGCCGACGGGGCGCGCCCGCCAGAGCGGCCCCCAGGCCCTGCCCCGGCACCCCGCGCCTGGCCCCGTCTGTCCCTCTTGTCCGGGAACGCCCCGGCCGAGGCAAGACGGGGGCGGAGGATTAGGGCAGAGGGGTTCCGCCGTCAGACAGGCGTTAGGGAAGGCGGGAGGGAAAAGGGCTGCGAGGATGCGAGGACCAGACCTCTGCACGGAACCTTGCAAGTGGGGCCGGAGGGCTGGTCACGAAAGGGCCCCCCAAGAAACTCCATTTGCAAGAGCCTCCATGCCCCGAGCATCTGCAGGAGCAACTGTGCGTGTGCTGGGGAGGACGGAGGATTTTTGGTTTAGGCTTTGGTTGCTTTGGTTGTTTTCTCGGATTCCTACGCCAGGGGTAGAGATTTCGACCGAWCTGCTGCGGAGTTTCTCCCGGCTTAACGAAATAACCGGGGCAGGGCGACTTTCCTACGGAGCTGAATTACTCCGATACGTCCTGGCCACAGTTCTTTCCCCAGAGCACCCTATGCCGAGGGAGCGCTTGCAGGAGCGGGTCTGGGGAGCAGCCCTGCCTCGCACGCCCCAGCATGCGCCTGGCAGGCAGGGAGCCGCTCCCAGCGCCCCGCGGCGCCCGGCGGCGAMAGTGACACATGTCCGCCCCACGCAGTGACTGCCGAGACGGCCCCCCCCCCGCTCCTCCCTCCCGCCACGGGCTGCGGGCAAAATGTGCCGGGCACACTTGATTTCTGAGGGCTACGGGAGTAGGGGATATATTAGCCCCACACTCATAAGAAATTAGTGATGAAGTTTCTCAGAGCTCTCTGAGGGTCGGCCAAGGGGGAGGAATTGCAGCTAGCTGTCCCGGTGGTGCGGGGTGTTTCTCCCATTTTCCAGACGAAGGGTTTTTGAAGAGTAATTTAAATATCTCTAGATGTATGTGCTAGATTTGTGCTGATAAAAAAACAGGACAGAAGAAAGAGATCAGTCCCAGCTCTGTTCTTGACCACTTTAACTCAGGCTCCTCTAGAAGCGGCTCACGCCGCCGCAGTGGAAGCTTGCTGAGCCTTTTGCTCCAACGGCAGATGACAGTTCACAGCAGACACATGGCTGCAGGAAAGGACACCCCTGCCCCGGAGGGGGACAGGGAAGAGCTGGACACTTAGTGTTTGCAGCGAGAAGTCGCAATGGCTTGGTGCAGGGAGACACACACTTTTGAACAGACCCACTGGGGACGGGAAGCACCTTTCGCCTTTGTAATAATAAGGTGCACTTAAAAAAAAATCTCTCTTTGAGAAAGAATTTGCCTACAAGTTGTTTGGAACCCTTCTCCTCTCCCCATTGAGATCAGATGCTTCAAAGATTTTAGCCCCGTACTCGGACCCAATCACCCCAGGCGTCTGGTCACGCTTAAGCACGTGTTTAAGTGCTGTGCTGAATCGGGCCCGCGCTCCTGCGTGAGCTCCGCTTGCGGAGGAAAGGCGCAGCGGAACGATCACTTCTAGCTGAAAGTGTTTAAAGGCGGGGAGAGCGATTTGGGGCAAGGAGCTGAGAAGAGGCGCCGGGACAGGCAGAAATGCCCTCCCCCCTCCGCGGCTGCTGCCCGGCGAAATGGGTGGCAAGTCATAGCTGTAGCCCTTCCGCGGCTCTGGCTGGACGAGCACATTTGATTCCCCTTGGGGAGGCACGGCAGCTCGTATAAAAAAGACATTGTTGTCTTTGGAGAGCCCTGTGCGCACTTTCAAAAGCTGATCCTTGAGTTCCCAGCCCCCGCAATCCAGCTGATGAGGAAACGCGCTGCGGTCTTGGTGGCACCGTTTCCATTGGGATTGGCACCATTTGATTGACAAAGTCTCCCATTCTTCCACCTCTCGAGTGTTATCAAACGGATTGTGTGGGGTCAGAAGCTATTGAAGGGACGTCCGTATAGCCGCATTCTGCAAACACGGGGTGAAGACCGTGCCTTTCTCATGAAAATGCTTCCACCAGGCAAAACGCATCTCATCTTCCCTGCTCTCCTCCTTAGCATTTCCTTTTAACTCGAGCGTTTTACTAAGCAGCATCACCAGGTAAACGAGCACATCACTAGAGGCAGCCTAGGCAGGACCCTGTCCGGGCGGCTGCACTTCCCGGGGGATGCGGGGAGAYAGCTCTGGCAAACTAAAGTTGGGGTGGAGGGTTAAAAAAAAGGGTGAGCGGTTGGGACAGAACAACAGCAAACAAGCTTTCTTGCTAGTTGTCCGGGGTTTGATTTGCCATCTTACAGTTATTCTGTGGTGGGAAAGGAGGACCAGAGCCTAGCCTGCTTCCGTTCACTAGATCGATCTAGTGGGGCAAAAAAGTGCGGCTGGGACCTTGTGTGGTGTAGATGTGCCTGCATGTGCTCGGTGTTTTTATAAACTAACCGATCAAACCTACAATGAGAGTTTCTCCCCGCTGCCCAGCGAAGGCAGAATTAGGGCTCTCACACTAGCTTCCCTTTACAAGACCCCGTGCAGAGCCAAGGCTGGACTCACTCGGGTTAGTCTAAATGAGCGGTGTTTTGCAGGCTGTTTAACCTGCGTTCAGTCTAGCCAGAGGATAAGTAAGCCCGCCGAGCCGCAGCCGCGGCAGAAGGAGCCGCTCCCGCGGCGCCGCCGGGCAGGCGCAGCGGCGAGCGCTTGCGGCTGCGACGCCGCGCCCGAGCGCGGCCGCGCCCCGGTGCGCGTTGCGGGAGGCGCTGCGGCGCCAGCGGGTTCCGCGGAGCGGCGGCGGCGGGCGCCCGGCTGCCCCGCGCCTCAGCCCCCGCAGGGAAGCAGGGTCGCTGCCCCAGCTCCTGCCCCGCCGATAGTGCGGTCACTCGCTGTCGTTCGTCCCGGACTTGAGTCGACCGCAGCGTTATTTTGGTGAATCCTTTGGTAAATCCTTTCCTCCACCCACCCCCCTCCTTTATAAGGCTAATAATACAGGTACGGAACTGACGGGTGAGAAATCCGGGGGGGGGGGGAAACAAGACGGGATCTAGTGTCTCTCTTTGTAGAAGCAAAATCAAAGACCGTACTGAAAAACACGCGCAGAAAAGGGAGATGAGGGTGGGGGGAGAAATGTTCCAGGGACCGGGACAGACAAGATATAAGATTTGGAAAAGAAACGAGAACGTGATAAAAGCAGCCGCATTTCTAACCCAAAGTCGCCCTTCCCTGCTTGTGGTAACCCAGCAGACTCACAACAAGCCCTCTGTGGGGTATTCAGGCTTGAGGGAGCTGATGCCGAAAGAGGCAGCTGAGATGATGTAGAGGAGCTGAAGGCCTGATTGAAAGAAAGTTCCCCCGATTATATTTGTGTGGAAAAGCTCACCTCTTGCAGAGCTCTAAAGTGTAATCAAGACTGAGGCTTACACTTGAAGGATGTTAACTCTCATACGGGAACCTACTTTCTCCTAAACGGTTTCTTGCCTACTGAATGAGAGCCTCCCAATTGAAGCAAAATGATCCTTATGTACTAATATCAAGCACAGCCACAAAGCGACCGGCTATTTATGCTGCCACTTTAGACAAAGATATTTAGTTATTCCCGGGTAGCAAGTGCACTTTTGCATTTTTAAGCACGAACCAGCCGAGCACAAACATATTTACAAGTGCAATTACTAAACAGTTATTTGACACTTCAAAGTCACTGGGTTAACTGTACCTTCGCTGCAATTTTCTTAATATTCAGGTAATCACTTTATTAAATGAGTTTCCAGGACAGTAGGCCGGGGTGTGAAACACTTAGGGGAGGTTTCTCTTCTCATCTCGAGAACACCCGAGAAATGTGAGCTTTGGAGACACTGGACAACTTGGGAGATTTCTTCCAAGACCGGAGTGACATTAGCTACTCGCTGTATATACGTGTGTGTGGCTGTGAATGGGCTCTCTTTCGTTTTCACACCAGATCCGAGAACAGATCCGAAAGTGCCAGAAATTGCACTTTCTTAGAAACTGCAGGAAATTCATTGGCAAGGTGGTGTAGCAGATGACCTGAGAGGTCTTCTCCATCCCAGCTCCCGTACTGTATAAATAACTTTAGAAGGCAACTTCGGGTTCACAGGGACCACGACAGCCTGTGACACTCCTTCCCTTTGAGAATAGCGAGCGACATATTGCTCTAACCTATTTTTCAGCAGTCCCTCGCCCCAGGCAACTGAATTACTGCTCGTCTTTGCAAACTTGCATCTTCTTACTCTTCGAAGTAAAAAAAAAAGGGGGCGGGGGGGGGAGAAAGAAAGAAAAAAAGCCCTAGATGTACGGAGCTTATGGTTTTAGGGGGAGAAACGATCCTCTCACTAGGGGTCTCGCATTGGGGGTCTTAGAGGACATAAAAGGGTTCCCGAGACGCTAAATCCCAGGTGCTGTTCAGCCACCAGCCAGCCGAGGTACCTGACAAGTCCGCGCAGGGAGCGCGGAGCCCTGGGAGCGGTGGCCCAGTGTTCCCCCTCTGGAGAGCTCGCCCTTCCCGGCTGCAGTGCTCCTGCCACATCAAACTTGGTGGGGGGTAGAGGGCAGCTCGGTCCCTTTGCTCGCCGGCACTCAGCCCCGTCTCCCCAGCTCTCACAAAGGCTGGGTGGCAGCCTTGCCACCCGGGAGCTGATTTTAAATCCTTTCACCCAGCCAAATGGGGCTTTTTGCACTGCCTTCGATTCCCCATCCATAATATTGCCACCCCCGAGAAAAATAAAATGACTTGTGCTCACGGGGTCTCTCTCCCTCTCTCTCCCTCTCTCTCCCTCTCTCTCTCTCTTTTTTTTTTAAAGACATAAAAAAAATCCTGACAAGTAAAACTTAAAGGTGTTTACCTTGTCATCAGCATGTAAGCTAATTATCTTGGGCAAGATGTAGGCTTCTATTGTCTTGTTGCTTTAGTGCCTATGCCCCGCCTCTGGTGGCAGCCTAAAACCTGGCGTCTGGCTAAAACAAACGAAAGGCAGCCCTGAGCCTCCACTCAATCCAATTAAGGCGGACTTCGTCCACTCGGTTACGTGTACATCCAACAAGATCGGCGTTAAGGCAACACCAGAATATTTGGCAAAAAAAAAAAAAAAAAAGATTTGCCTCCCCTTCCTTTTTTTTTTTTTCCCCCAGCCGCCGAATCATGTCGATGAGCCCAAAGCATACGACTCCTTTCTCAGTGTCTGACATCTTGAGTCCTTTGGAGGAAAGCTACAAGAAAGTGGGCATGGAGGGCAGTAACTTGGGGGCTCCCTTGTCAGCCTACAGACAGTCTCAGGTTTCTCAGCCGGCCATGCAGCAGCACCCCATGGGCCACAACGGAACAGTGACTGCCGCCTACCATATGACAGCGGCAGGGGTCCCCCAGCTCTCCCACGCTACGATGGGGGGCTACTGCAATGGGAACCTGGGCAACATGAGCGAGCTCCCGCCTTACCAGGACACCATGAGGAACAGCGCTTCGGCGACAGGATGGTACGGCACCAACCCGGACCCCCGCTTCTCCTCAAGTAAGTGAGCCCCGGGGCTGGGTGGCCGGCGGGGGTGGCTGCGCACCTGCCCCGCCGCACCGCGGGCGCCGGGGGCTCCGCGCCAGGGCAAAAGCCGGTCCGAATCGCAGCCGCCCCCCCATTCCTCCCCCTGCCCGAGGATGGTGTCCGGTCCCTCCTCCCCCGTCTGGTTTCATGGCAGCCTCCCGGGGCTGCCGGCGGGGGAAGGAGGCGGGCAGCCCCGCGCTGCGAGGGAGCGGGAGCCCGGGGCTCGCCGTCCGGCGGGGCGGCAGCGGCACGGCCCGGGGGCCGCCGAGGGAGCCGGCGCTGCCTGTGCCCTGCCCGCCGCCCGGCTCCGACAGGGCGAGGGGGGAGCCGGAGGAGCAGGACCCGCGTCCCCGGAGGCGCGGCGGGGAGCGGGCGAGCCCGCCGCGGCCGGCCCGGCGGAGCCCCCCGGCCCGGCCGCTGCCGGCGCGCTGTCGCCTCCAGGTAGCTGCTCGGCAGCGGTCCCCAGATCGGGTGTCACCCAGGGTAGGGCAGGGCAGGGCGAGGGGCGAGCGGTCGCCTTTCTTCCCCGGGGCTGGGCCGGGCGAGGAGGGGGTGCCGC
>NW_020451182.1:1841482-1848090 GCF_003343035.1 Apteryx rowi
GGGGCGCAGCGGGCCGCGGCCGGGGAGCGCGGGGCCCCGCTCAGGCCGAGCCGAGCTGAGCCGAGCCGCTTAAACCGTGCCGTCTTCTCCCTCGCAGTCTCTCGCTTCATGGCACCGTCCTCGGGCATGAACATGGGCGGCATGGGCAGCCTCGGCTCCCTGGGCGACGTGAGCAAGAGCATGGCCCCGCTCCAGAGCACGCCGCGGAGGAAACGGAGGGTCCTTTTTTCCCAGGCCCAGGTTTACGAGCTGGAGAGGCGTTTCAAGCAGCAGAAATACCTCTCCGCCCCTGAGAGGGAACATTTAGCCAGCATGATACACCTCACCCCGACTCAGGTCAAAATCTGGTTCCAGAACCACCGCTACAAGATGAAACGTCAGGCCAAAGACAAGGCTGCGCAGCAGCAGATGCAACAGGAGAACGGCTCTTGCCAGCAGCAGCAGTCTCCCAGAAGGGTGGCAGTGCCAGTGCTTGTGAAGGATGGCAAGCCCTGCCAAGCAGGCTCCAACACACCCACAGCAGCGATCCAGAGCCATCAGCAGCAGGCAGCTACAACGATCACAGTGGCTACCAATGGCAACAGCCTCGGACAGCATCAGAGCCACCAGACAAACAGTGCGGGGCAGTCTCCAGACATGGGACAGCACTCAGCCAGCCCTTCCTCTCTGCAGAGCCAAGTCTCCAGTTTGTCTCACCTAAACTCTTCTACTTCTGACTATGGCACTGCCATGTCTTGCTCCACCTTGCTATACGGTAGGACCTGGTGAAAGGATTAAACAAAGCAAAACAAAAAAAGGAAAAAAAAAGAAAAAAAAAGCAGATTTCCCCAGTCACACAAATCTCTGCCCTGTCCAAACTACTGGGTGTTTTTCTTTTCTTTTTTTTTCTTTCATTTTTAACGCTTATTTTCTGGTTTAACTGAGTGGTTTTCTGAGTACGCCTCAGAGAGAGAGAGAGTGACTTTCTTGTTTGGTTTTGTTGCTACTGTTGATGGTTTTGGGTCTTTTTTTCCCCAAGGTTGTTAAATGGGGTGTTAAAAAAAATTCTGACTAATATCAATGGAGCAGTCTGCAGAAAGGGGACCATCGTTAGGCATGGTCCGAAGGCTTGGATTTCAGATGTACACTTTGCCAGCGTCTAGGACTTGCATGTAAATATAGAAATTTCGGGGGATGGGGTGGTTTTCCCCAAAAAAGCATTCGCGTCACCCAGACACAAGAAGCAGCTTCCCCCCTCCCCTCGGTCTCCTCTCCCAGCCCCACCGCCAGGGCCAGCGGTTGGAGACGTGGAGTCATCAAAGGCTTGGCTTTTATTTTCCTCCTTACGTTTGATGTGAACCTGTAGATGTATAATGCTGTCAAAAGTTGGACTAAACCCATAGTTTTTAGTAACCTGTATATTTTGTTGTAAAAAGACAAAAAAAATACAATCAACCAAACCAACCCCCGCCTTTTTTATGGACACTGATCGCCCCGTCGTAAATCCTCTGGCAGTTTGTTATTTGCGCACGCCGCCTTTTCCTGTTGTAACTTATGTAGATATTTGGCTTAAATATAGTTCCTAAGAAGCTTCTAATAAATTATACACATTACGAATATTCTTTTTTATTTCCCTTTGGTCCCCTCCCCTCCCCGGTCCCTCCCTTCCTCCTTTTTTTTTTTTTTTTTTCCCTTGATGGAGAAACAAACCGGGATGCTACCAAATCCTGAACCTCTGCCCCTCCGGAGGCCCGGACTGTGTTCCCAGAAGGGGACTGCGCCAGGGAGTTAATGGGAAACAGGATAAGTCCCCAGCGTGGAAAAATGACGGGCAAACGTATGGGGTTGATAAACTCGAGAGTGAAGGGATAGAGTCCAAACTGATTAGCCCGCTTTGTGGGGGGGGGGGGTGCACCTCAGATACTTTTTGTTAGAGAAAGCAAAGTATTCCGGGAGCAGAAATTCAAATGCCAAAGGCACGGAGGATAAGGTAAAAGTCTAATGCCACTGGAAACAAACTAACGAAGAACCTGCTGACAATATAGAATATGCGGCCGTTTTAAAGAGCGTCCAGTTTTAATAACTTGTAAAAAAAGAGACTCATTTCTACCAGGTTTTCCTATGTACTTGTATTTTAAGGAAAGTACAGTCACCTTATTTATAATCAAAATAAAATGATAGTTTATTGTGTACGACATGTAGTTTGAATTAACTTTCTTTATGAGAATGCATTTGATTTTCTCCTCGTACACCCCTCCGCATGCATGCACACAACGCTGCGGTTTCCTCTGCAAACGTCATCAGCCGTAGTACCGAGCGGGAGGCTGCCTGCAGGCTGCAGCGCAGCGGAGCGCCGATTGCTTTTCTGTAGCGACTGGGGAAGCTTGCAAAGACGCAGACGAAGAGAAAGTGTGTGTACGTGTGTGTGCATGTGTGTGTGTATGCAGTGTGCGCGTGTAGCTGAGAAACCGAGGTGCATTTGTTAATAAGCTAAATATTTTGGATAATGCAAGAGAGTTAGGTATTAACTTCGCTGTAAATAGATAAAACAGATCAAGTGAAGCGGCTTGTATTGGACAATCAACAAATACGTGTAATTCGCTGTCTTTCAGACCCCAAATATCCTTTTTGTGAGTGTACCTGAAAATAAGAACTCCTCCATCCTAAAAGACCTCATAGTGTATTTTCCTTTGCATCTTCTGCACGGTTTCGCTTTTCCCCCACATCCTCTGTTAAACCACGGAAGCGAATCACGGTCATTCAAAGATCTCTGAACTACAGAGGTATTATGAACTACTGATATTTTTGAAGACAGAGGGAGAGAAAAAAAACAAAACAGACTGCCTGGAATGGAAACAAACCAGACCCCAGCTTAAGTAGCAGCTTTCGAAAGCTCCAGGCTTTTATTTATACAAGATAACCGGTGTTACTCAGACACCAAATGGTAGTTTGGATGGAGAAAAAGGGAAATTGACAGAATAAAAAAAAAGATTATCGGATTCTTTCTGCCTCCCGCCCCTTTATTTCTAACTAGAGAACATCACGTGTGTCAACAGGAATTTCGAGACTTTTCATTCTTTATATTATGCCCTGCTTTATACAGGGACATTCTCAACTAACCCCAAAATATTCCTTTTTTCTTTTCTTTACTGAGGATATTCATTTCAGACGCATAACGTCGTGTCAAACTTGGCACGGAGGGGTCTGGAGCCGAGTGCTGGTATTTCTGATAAAGGGATAAAGTGTTTGGAATTCCTTGTACGTGTCACAGCTCTGCCAGGTCCCGGCGAAGGCAGCAGGAGCGGTGTCAGGGCACGGTGAAGGCTACGCATTTTTTAATTAGAGTTAGTTTCTTACGGAGTTAATATACGAGAGCAAAGTGGAAAGTGATGCGGTTAAGTCGACATTTCCCCGTTCAGATGTAATTAATGTGTGCATCCTTTCAAACACAGTAATATTTAAAATTGACGAGAACTGAAAGACATTCATACAACCTACAAATATTATTTTGGCCCGAAAAAAATTGAAGTTGGCAAGTTCAATAGAGAACCAGCTAGTGACTTTTCATCATAGACTTCGGGGGAAATAAATGAATTTTACTATGTCTCGACAACCTCATAAACACATATTTGGTGGTGGGTGTAATTACTGTAATGGATTATTATGTACACTAACTTATCTTTCTTAAACTAGATTTAGTTTCGATTAAATAAACTCGTTTCCACTTTGTCTGATGTCGGCTTAGTTTAAAGTCTGTTTACTTGTTCCACAGAAAGGTGAATTCATCTCTTTATTAAGCACTAGAGACCGAGCAAACACAGTTCAAACTGTATTTACATATCAATCAGGAGAAATGCAAACAAACTTCTCTTTAACAATTTTATAGAGGTTTTTTATGACATTGTGTTATTGCCTTTTATCATAAACTTCTTTGTATAAACCAGTTATGCCTTGACTGAGATAAAAATATTTCGGTGATTTTTTTAAAAATACATTTTATTCTCCAATCTCCCTCGAGAACACTCACGAGAACTTAGTCACTGTATAGCTTTTCTAAATTAAAATATATGCCTCCGTGTAAACGCTTGCTTCTTCCAATACGCTGATTTTCAGTCTCTCGTTAATCAATGCAAAACTTGGATAATGGGATGGCGGGTGGGAAGGGGGGAGGGCCGAGCATGATTTAAATCTGAAATGATGGAAGAAATACACATTTCCCGATATAACTGGTCCTTTATCGACATCAGACCGTGGGCATCCTGTATTTTGAGGGAGAAAGGGAGCTAGTGAAGAACGGCTGTTCCCTTCCACTCCCCCACTCCCTGACACTGCCTGCAAATATACGAGAATTGCTGAGGGCATTTTTTCCTGCTGTAAATAGGAGTTCATGCTTGAGTGCCATGAAGTGTGCATGTAGAGGCACAGCAGGCTGTGGAAAAAAAAAAAAAACAACCACCACTACCACCGTCACAACAACAGCAACAATAGCAAAAGGCTTCTTCATATTTGCTGTTTCATATCAAAACGTTTTTGTTTCACAGCACCGTCTTTTACCACCAGTAGCTGGGGAGGCTCGGGAAGAAACATTAAGAAGACTCGCCAATCCTGGGGCCTGCACCCACATGCTATTTCTGTCCCCGGCAGGCAGAATAATGAAGTAGCGCAGAATTGTTTCCATACCTACGAGAAAAGCGATGGGGAGCTGATCTAAAAGTATATTGCCTGCATCTCAGTTCAAAAGGCAGTGCAGTGCCCTAAGACAGTGTTCAAAGTGCAGATCCCAAACAATGTAATCTGAGACAGCTCTAAGATGACACCAAGAGAAGTTGCCACAGGGGGAAAAAAGTATTTTAGCAGTTTTTTGGCAGAGCGCAGGTACAGGGGCCTCGCTGGGAAGGCAGCCCCGGTCCAACTTGTCGCGACGGCTGCTTTTACAAAGGGGACCTAGAGGTAAAAACTGATGACTTCTGAAGAATTTCAGTCCTTTTATGGCCGTGTCGGGAACAAAGCTGAGAAATATTTTTTTCTATCTGACCGCTTTCCTCTTATGATCCCCTTCAGGGGAAAAAAAAAAAGTAAATGGTAATACTGTTTATATGTATCAAAAGTGTACAGAGATCTGACCCAGTGTGGCCGTTCCTATGAGGTAGAGAGATTACCTTCTCTGGCAAACTGGTGAATAACATGAAATGATTTTTTTTTTTTTTTCTGGCTGCAAGCACATTAGGGAGCAGGTAAGGTCAAAGTTTTCTATATACTATGTCTTTCTCTCGARAGCTTCTGGTCAGCTATATAAATAAGACGGTAAATAAGATATATTGATGTTAAAAAGAAATTGAAATTCGTTTTGACGCTTAAACAACTTACTGTGCAGAAAATTCCTTGGGAAACCTAGATTTGAAAACGCTAATTATGACATTTAATCTTCTATTTAAAGGTTTCTTTTTCTGAGGGGGGAGAGGGAATTTTTTTTTTTTTTTTTTTTACAAATCGTTGAATGCATTAACTATGAAAGATACTAGAAATTCACTGACCTGAGCTGGTATAAGAAACTTTAAAAAAATGTTTTAAAAAGTATTTACGAGGTGACTAGCGATGCTTACATCTGTTTTTGCTGCCTAGCTCCATATCTCATGCTAGCAACTAAATCTGAAAATGATGGCTACTGTTTTCTGAAATATATTTTTATTCGTTAAGCACAGCGGGACTTTCCGAGTAATTTTAAATTAGTTTGGGGGCTGTGCTTCTTTAGCAAATGAATTTACATCTCTGGCTTTAGTAAGCATATATGACTTCTTGTATTCTTTCGATGAAAACTTCTAATATCATTCTGAATAGTGTTTCATCCATAGGAAAGGGGAAAAAAGTGTATGTACACATGAGTTTAAGAAAAAAAGATAGTTGCAATGCAGGAAATTAAGCAAGGTGTGAGATCTACACTTCCATCTGTTCTGCTGGATTTCACCAGAGTCCTTCTTCTCCGATCAAGTAAATTTTTCCGAGTAATAATGTGCTAGAAGGAGACAAAGTTACGCACACCTGGGATCTTGGAGGGAACAGACTTTTTTGCTTCATATCAAAGGTGTTGCTGAAGTGGCTGAGTTCATTTCAGTGTGTTAGTGACCTAATAACGTGACTCTAGAACACAGTTCTTTTAGAGTTTCTCTCGGTGCTTTTGTTTCTGAAACTTTTTGTTGCTGATGTTGCTGTTTCTCAGAGGAGCTCTTAAAAATATCTTCTTTTGTGCACCTTCTTGCTCTGGGCATTTGCTCTTAACCTGCGCCTTACTTTAGAAACGCACTGTTGCTATTGCCAAGCGGAGTGCACCCGGCTCCCTGTCCCTTTCATCCCTTTCTGCATTAGCTCATCGCAGTGAAAAAAAAAGTGAATGATCGATGCGGGGTGTTTAGTCTATACATGTGCGCCCATATACGAGTATATACCTATAGATGCATCTACACTGAGGATGGTGTACTTAGGGGCTGCTGTATCCGGCATTAACAGTTGGGTCTAGGGAGCAGAGGCAGGCTGCAATGAGAAAACTCTTACTTTGAAACAAGCATTGCCCCCCGGCCCGTGCTCGGCTCTTTCTTTTTCGCTGCGGGAAACCCCCCGCGCCTGGCCGCCCC
>NW_020451182.1:1848200-1876024 GCF_003343035.1 Apteryx rowi
AGCGGGCGCCGCCGCGCTCCTCCCTCCCCGCACCGCCGCCTGCGAAAGAAATAACCCGGCCAAAGTTTTCGCCGGTGTTCAGGTGGCAGKTCTCAGTCCAGCAAGACGGGCCTGATACTGCTGCCCCGAAGCGCAGGCTTTGCCGAGGGGCGCAGCGGCAGCCGGGGCCGGGGCCGGGGCCAGGGCCGGCCCTGCCCGAGCCGGGGTTTCTCCCGAGCGAAGGGCGAAGCCTCCTGAGCCCCAGGTGCTGCGCGGCCCAGCGCGGCCGGGCGGCGGGGGCACATTTCCCCGCCCGCGATCTCAATGCGGCTCTGCGCCTGCCGAGGGGAGCGCCGGTCTCGCTCCTTACTTTTTAAATGTCAGCTAAGGCAGCCCTCCGCGCTCCCAGCCGCCGAGGCTGCAGGTGCTCCCYGCAGCCCCAGCTGCGCGCGCTCCGCGGCTCCCCTCTCTCCCGGCACGCGTGGCGGGGCGCACGCGGCACGGCCGCGGAACCCGCTGGGCTTCGGTCCTAGCGCTGATCCCAAACCCACTGACCAGGTGCCGACTGCCCGTGGCGCTTTGCCATAGTTAGGGCGAATGGCGTGGGACTTGGGGACCCGGCAGTGCCCGGTCGCTGCGTCTGCCTGGCGGGTTAACGGCGGGGCAGTACGTGGCACCCCCGTGGTAACCCAAAAGTGATCGGGGACGGGATGCGGCCGGAAGAAGTTATGTCTTCTCAAGGTACTGTGCAAATGCATGGAAGGAAGGAGGACGTGGCCCGGCACTGACATTTTCTGCGCTGTCAGAGGTTCCCGTGCAGTCACTTTCGTGGGACCCCGGGCCGGCCGGGCGGTACCGCGGACAGCCCGGCTGCTGCCCACCTGGGCTAGTCCAGCCCCGACGGGCTCTCGGCACCCCGCACACGCGCAGGATTTGGCCCCCCCGTCCCCACGGAGCTAGGGGCTTGGTTGGTTTGAGTCGGAGGAAAGCAAATCCCGAGGAAGCGCCCGAGAAAGTTTTGGCGATCCCGCGGGACGGCGAGGGGCGGGTGCGTGGCCCGGGCTGCCCCCGGGCGAGCGGGGGGCGCGGAGGGGCCCGGTCCGGCTGCCGCCCCCGCGCTCCCCCATGCGCGGCGTGGCGAGCCGGGGGGCTGATCGCTGCCTGCCAGTTGCAGACCCCCCTTTTCTCCCCTTTCTTTTTAATTATGCTTGTGAATTTGAATGGATTGTTCTTTGCAAGATATGACAGGGTTTAAAGCACTCATTACATATCAACAGACAGAACCTTCGCATGGAGGTTGTCCTTATTCTTCAGTGTATGAGCAAAAGCTATCACTCCCTGGCTCTGGCTCTTTCATGGACACACACGCACGCACACACACAGGCTGGTTGTCTTTCAATAGTAGGTCACGAAGCAAAACCCAGGCGTGGAAACTGGGTCCCGACTTGTAGGTGCCGTCCCGTGGGGCTCGGGAGGGTGCCGGTGGGTTGCGCATTTTGTGCCTGGCTCCCAGAGGAGACTGTGCGCGGCGGCGGTGGCTGCGGCGCCGGGGCTTGCCGGGGCGCGGGGGCTGCGCGGCAGGGCAGCGGGGGCGAGGCGCGGGAGCCGGGCGGCCGCGGGGAGCGCGGGTGGGTCCGCGCGGGCCAGCGCCGGGCACCGCCGAGCTGTGCGGCGGGGAGGCTCGGGGTTGCTGGCAAAAGGTGCGTGCGCCGGGGCTTGGCGGCGGAGTGTGCGTGCGTGTGCGTGTGTGTGTGTCTGCATGTGTAGCGGGGAGGGGATGTTTGTGTGTCAGTGTATCTCCTTTCCACAACGGCAGCGTAATTATCCAGCTGAAACATTCTCAAATGGCAAAAAGTTGCAAAATAGATGGACCTCCCTGAGATGAGAAGGAGACAGTTTCAGAGCTGTGCAACCATCATGCTTTTTTCAATACATTTTAAACAAGAGGATCTAGCGAGTGATTCTGATTCAATACACATAATCAGTTTGGAAGTCCTATTTCCATTTGAAAACAGGCCTATTTGCAATCATGAGGGCCGGACATGCTGGAAGATACAGAACGCATTCAGAGTAGGTGGTAGGTGAGAGAATCTACAGACGAGCACCAAATACGCTCCTCCCGCTGCAGACCTTTTACACGATGCTTTAATCACGATGTATTTTAAATCTAGTATTCCCTTTGAAAATATGACTTAATTGCTTTAGAAAGCAAGTTTTTGACCTACAGCGAGACTCCCCGTTGGGGGGAAAAATACCAACAGCCAAGAAAAGAATGGTGATTGGAAAAGCATGTTGATTGTCCTACCTGTCTCTTAGGGTTAACAGTCATTTAATCAGGAGTACACTAGGTAAATGATTTTGTAGAAAATGCGAATTTGTTTTCAAGTAAGTCCCGGAGGAAGAACATTTGCAGGAGGGTGACAAACAGGGGCTAGTGTCCTCAGCGGCGACAGCCCGGCAGCAAAGCGAGTGCTGCCCTGGAGCAGCCCCATCACCGGGGCGCGGCGGCCGTCGCGGGACAGCCGTGCAGCGCGGACAGGGGCCAGGGACGTCGCTGCCTCTGCGAGCAAATCCGGACTCCTACAGTCCCGTCCCCTGGGAGCCACGTCCTGTCCTGCAGACAGAGCTGGCGGAAAAGATGCAGAAAAGAAAGCCAGACAACAGAGCCTGGGGGGGATTTAGTCCCAGGTTAGAATTCCCCTCACCTCACCCCCCCCAGCAATCCCTGCTCCGAGCAGACACCGCACCTCCCCGCCTCTGCTTCCTCTAGAGCATTTTTCTTACTCCTCAAGTGCCCAAAGGCACGAGAAAGCCGGGAGGCCTACGCGTCCTCCATCATAATCATCCCGCAGGAAAGGAGCGGGCAGGGAAGTTGAGGCTCGCCTGCGGATAACCAATAGAGAAATAAAGGCTCTCCCAACACCGCACATAGCACATTAATTGGCATTTCCGATTTCCCTCATTTACTTGTTTATGTGACTGCATGCGCTGCTGACAGAGCACAATGTTTGCAGKCAACTTCCCAGCTCCGATCACAGCCATCCGCCCTGTTTCTCCGAGGATGCTGGAAGCCGACACTTGCTCCTTGCAGCTAAATACTGTGGCGCGTCCCGGTCGCAGCAGTCTCTGCTTTTTCCCACTCCCACCCTCTGCCACACACACTTTATTCTTCTCCACTTCAAGGGACCAAATCAGCCCTTGGGAAAGGGGGCAGTAAATAAATAAATATCTAAATAAATAAGGCAATGTCGTAGAAAGCTGATTTAGCCCTATAAGAGGTAAAGATTGTTATTACCGGCTTGCAAACCACACGCACACTGAACGGGATGGCAGGTGGGTTTTTGCAGAGCCCCGTCCTCTCCGGCACTGCTTCGGGGACTCTCGGCTGCCAGTGCGGCAGCGCCGGCCCGGGGCGCGGCGCTGGGCGGGCAGAGCGCCGCGGCGATGCGCGCTCGCTCGCGCTCGCTGCTCCTCCAGACCTTTCCCCGCTCCCTTCCCCGCGTTTTGCTGCGCCGTCTCCCCGGCAAGTAGCGCTTTCCCCGGCAAGAAGAAAAGAAGAGGGAAACTTCCCGCGATTGTGATTTCTGTCTTGCTCCCCCAGCCGCCAAGGGAGGTCCGTCCCCCCCCCGCTCCTCCCCGCCGGGCCAGCTCATTAGGGTGCGAGCCCTAATTAGGGCTCAGGCCAGACGGCTCGGCGAGGGGCTGGTGGCCGGGGTCCCTGAAGGCTGCCCTTGGTGCTCTAAAGCGTTTCCTCCCCGGTCCGAGGTGCCACCGTGCCACCGTGCCACCTGTCGTCCCCCCCTCCCCCCGCAAAGTGGGCAGTAATCGCTCCTGGCCCTCGCGGCCCTTCCCACGCCCAGGCGGGGCCCATTCAGGCAATCCGGGGGCGCGGGGAGCGGCCAGGCACTTTCCAGACGGAAGGAGGGAAGGGGGCCGCCGGGGCCCCCACAAACCGGCGGCGCGGCCGGGCGCCTGCGGGCTGCGGAGGCGCCGCCGAGACCCCGCCGCGTCCCGGCCCGCGGCGCGACTTATCCGATGCTGCGGAGCAGCCGGTGCCGGCTGCCGGGGTTGGCATCGGCTGTGCAGAGGGAGGGTTTCGCGTCGTTGCCATTTCCGAAGGAGAGAAGATTTCCTCGTACCCCCGTCTCCAGGCGTAGGGAGGGAGCAGATTTTCCCACGAAAATGCCGGCGTGGGGAGATGGACACAGAGATGGAGGAGGAAAGGGGGCCTGTTCGGCTTAGGAAAAGTTATTTCCCAGCCGAGACACTGATGGATTTATTCATACGAGTTGTCCCTCCGAAATCTACGTGTTGATCATGGAGAGAAATGAGTAGTTTTTGGCCCCACATGTTTTTAATTCTCCTAAAGTCATGCCGGTTAGTTTGTAGGTGTTTCCCACGCTGTACGGATCGTGCTGAATTTCTCACGGCGTGGGAAAAAAACATTCCAAGGCTAAGAGCAGAAAAAGCAAACGATTCCGATCTGATTTGCTTTTACATAATTCCTAAAGAGCAGCTTACTTTCTGCTGTGGGTCACCAAGCTATGGAGATGTATTACCTGAATGCTGTCGGGAGTTAAGTCTTTACTCATGCCGGCAACATAGCCCCGAATAAGAAAGGGCGATTTCATCCCCAGAAGTATCATCTGTTCTGCGGAGCACACTCTAGCTCCCCTTGTAATTTAGGGCAGCCCCCTGCCCCCGCACTTCGGCTCCCATGGTGAATATTGCACTCCAAGAACGCGCAGAAAACTTGTAGTTCATCAACAAGTGACTCGTTAGTTTTATTATCAGAGAAATAGAAGGTCTAATCCGACAGTCTTTACCCAGGCAATATTCCCACATAACCCAATCGAAGTGTTGCTGGTGGAAGACTGCGACCTCATTTACTTACATTACTGGGTTATAGACTGGTATACTGAGACCTTTTTCTGGGCAAAAGAAACAGGCGAAAATCCTACGAAGAGTAACAGCGACCTAAAAATTAATGTTGCTATATAAAAGTGTTGGGGGGGGGGAAAGCCCTCTATGTTAATATAGATCTTCTGCAAAAACATAATAAATGCATACACGTAAAGGTGTACACAGAGGTGTGTTTGCATCTGTGTTTGTTCGCACAGTAAAGTGACGGCTTTTATGTTAGTTAATTTGAATGGTTCAAAAGTACAATAGAGAGCCTTAACAAATCAATGTAAGATTTGCCGAGAGACAGAGGTAATTCATTATATAGCGACTGAGGGAAAAAAATAGAGGACTTTCGATGATTTCATTAAAAATAAAACTTAAGAGAGGAGAGTATCGTCAAAAAGGCTGGCTATTTCTATGTATCATTTGGCTATATACAACCGGCCCTTTTATTTTTCTTGATTTAGATATTCGTTTGATTTAAAAATTCACTTCTGGACACTGGTCAAACTACCAAGGGGATGGAGACATTTCAAAGTATTTTGACAAGACACTGACCGCAGTTCTGAGGTCGATGCATGCGTTTTTAAATGAGGCGCCCTGAAAAAAAAAAAAAAGAATAAACCGAAACGACAGTCTTCTAAAAGACTCTAACGTTTTTCATTTCTGTTGCCAATATTTTAAAGAACAAAGAGAGGGATATATCTTTTGTCTAATGAATACAAACTAATTTCCAAAGCATGTTTAGTAATAAAACGAGCAGATAATAGGTTTTATTAAATATTTCAGACAAAAAAAAATTATACCTGTTATATGTACTTGTCCTTAACCTTTAAAAGCAACTGCTGTAAATACAAGATCCGTACTTTCTCTAATAGATTTTACTAGGAGCTGGTGACAGAGAACTGATTTCTTTTCTATTAGGCTTTAGTACATCTTTGTTGAAGGCCTGCAGAATGACCAGGGATTAGATTTGCATCTCTTAGACTCCCTGTGTGGTCTTTGTAAGAAGCTTGTAACTGTTAAAAATGACTTGTTAGGAAGCGTGTGGGCTCTCATCTCTTTGCTTTTGACAGAATGATTGTGAAATTCAGATTGTTCCTATAGGCTTTAGCCTGCAGAGTCCACCTGAACCTTAAGTAATTAGAGCCTAATCTCAGCGCAATCATATCTGAATTAGGATTTGTTGCACTTTGTTTACTTCAATTAAAAAGCTACGCAATATTTCGAAGCAGTTTTAAAGTGATATTCTCGAGGCACTAGCGAATTCTTCAAACCCTGAATTTTATCATCCCGGCCCCATTACTCGGCGGTTTGTAGTGTAAAGCACTCGTCGGATTCCGCGGGCAGAATTGAAGAGGAAACAGCAAGAAAAAAAAAAAAAAAAAAGGAGAAAAGGTGAAATTCATTGCGACACGGAGGGGAAAAGATGTCTGCTGTATCCCTCCTATTTCCCGCACACTGTGTCTGGCTCAGCCAGCGTAGCCTGCGCGCTGCGGCGCTTTCCCTGTGCGCGCACGCGGGGCAAAGCGCAGGGCACGGTGGCTCTTAGGCGAACCAGCCTCAGCCCTGGGGCCGGCACCGGCTGGTATTAAAGCAATCAGTGCTGCTGCTGTTAGTGTGTGCTGCAGTCGAGGATCGATTTGTTACGAGCGCGAAGCCTAAACTGCCCGTCTCCCACGGCTGCCTCCCTGCTCGCAGCCCGTCTCCTGGGAATTGGGGCGCGCCGCGCGCTTCGGCTATAGGCAATTTAAATACACCGTTCCCGTAGCACAGCTTTAAAAAATGAAAACAAACCACGCCACCTGCCTGTAGTTGTCCGATACTTTCAAATTTCGGATATAAAAGTGGTGAGAGGGGAAAAAAATCATACTTGGAGGGATGCTTTTCCCACTCGGATGACAAGTTTATGTTTGTGCTCGGGTTTTGTATTGCCAGGTTATGAAGGATGCTTTTTACTACTAACATTTCTATAATTACGGTTTTGAAGTGCCATCTTCTCACATCAGAAATATTTTATTTAAACGGAAACGTTTCCCTTCTTTTTTCTTTCTTCTTCTTCTTCTTCTTTTTTTCTATTGTCACATTTAGGACATTTCAGAAAGTCTTTAGCAAGTCTCTGTGAATAAAAACGGAATCTTCCAAAAATGTGCCCCTGCTCTTACAACTTGGGGTCATTCTTCTCAAAAATCGGGCACTATTTTTTCTCCCATGTGAGAAATTTGTCATCAATAGTCTGTGTTAAGACGGTTTGGGCCCGATGCTGTTCCCACTGAAGTTACGATGCAAGACTCCCCCGGCTCTCAGTGGAATAGGATCAAGCCTTTCCATGTTAATAGGGGTTTAGTAGCATCAGTACATGCCCAACAGCCACCATTATAACCTTGACCCGGTCAGGTGCAATGATATTACTCCTCCTAAAGTTATTCTGCATTTCCTTGGTGACAGCAAATGGCTCTTTATCACGCATACTTCCCACAATAACCCACAGGCAGTGATACCAATAACCCACTGCTCTTTTGTCATTCTCTTCTCTTAGCGGTTTACTCTAATAAGTAACAACAGTTAAAAATAAAAATACTGCATGCATTTTTTACACCCATTAGCCTATACCGCTCAGGACATGTCAGCCCGACCGTGACTGCTGAAGTAAAATGTCACATTTTTAAAAGTGAGCTAGTTACTCGCTGAGCAATCTCTGTCCTAATGCTGAGTGCAAAACTGAGAACTGGAGTGGAAAATCAAGAGCTCCTGCGTATATCCTGCTCCACAACTTTGCTTCTAGGCTTTCGCCATTTGACCTGAGAAGTTCTTTACAGTGAGTGTTGGAGTAGTCTAGCATTATCACTTTAAAAGCCTTGTTTCAAGGCTGCAAGAGGGATACGAGATAGACTGTTTTTTTAACAGAAATCTCAACTTTGCAGAAGTCTTGTGGCATTATWTTTAAACTTCAGATTTTCATTCCTTCCTTAGACCTGCAGTGATTTACAATTTCTCTTTTTCCTTTCAGTTCATAATCACAGACACATTTTTTCCTTAAGAAACTTGAGGTTCACCATGATATTTCTGCAAAATAAAGTGCTCTTCAGCCTTTTCCTATCATGGTGTGGAGATACATTTGCCAAACAATCTTTGCTCTAAGAAAATAAAATAGTAAAATGAAAGGATACTCTCTGCAGAAAATAGGATGCCTCAAATCCACTGATTTTAATGTTAAGAAAATTATTCTTATTAAAATGGTGTCATGCAGGCAAATATGTTCTCTTCTTGCAGTCTGAAAGAATGGGCAATTCTTCTTGCCTTAAAAGGCTATTTTACAGATGAAAGCAACTCAGTCCACAACTCAATCGGTTTTAAATCAGGCTTGAACAGGGCTGACTGAGTGATGGAATGACAAGATTTCTGGGGGTACCAGTCCAAGAGTCATACAGTATCTCTGCCACTCCTTTTCCCTGCTTGCAGTGCCTGTGATTGCATGGATGTGGGATATTCACAGAAAATACAGGAGAGAAACAGCTGAACAAAAGGCAAACAATACAGCAAAGGAAACTGAAACGTGCAACATTGTTAATGCCTAAGGGCAAGACAGAGCCTGGGTCTAGAGAAACATTAAAGGAGAGATGAAAGCTAGCAGGTAACACTGATACTTCTCTCAACATATTGGTAAATCCATGTATTTACTGAAAAATGCTTATAGACGAGCAAAATCTGAGAGAAGTTTTTTTTTCTTCCCTAGCATTATCTCATGCAAGATTAGGATAACAACAGCAGTTGCACTAAGAATAGAGAAAAAGCATGAAGAAACAACACAGGGCAATGTTAACATGTGCAAAGCTCTGCAAAAATAGCATGGAAGATAAGAAAAATAATCCCATTTTCCAAAGATTCTCCATCCCCATCTTAACAGAAACTGGAGGCAACTATGCAAGTGAGCTCCATTCACAGTCTATTTGGATCATTCTGGCAGTGCACCACCTCTAAGAAAGGACAGGTTTTCCAACACAGTAACGCACAACAGTTTTGTGCTGAAATAGCACAGGGGATAAATGGGCTCGTGGATGATAAGTCTCCAAATTACACTAAGAGGGACTCCAGCATGCTCCTCTGATAAGAAAAGTGAAATACAACCTGCAACCAAGAGCTTCCTAGGTTGCAATGGAAGTCTTTCTAGCCAGAGAGAGTTTGGACCAAGGAGTATCAAAAAACAGTTCTGTGGAAAAGTTGAGACAAGGCTTTAAAATGTCCAGAAATGGCCTTGTTCTGTTTATGCTGAATTTAATCAAAAAGCTTTCTTGGCTTCTGAAGAAGCAATTACATCACCTCTCCAGGGTATGTTTTAGGGAAGCTCAGAGGTGAGAACAGACTTTGCTGCAGAAGCCAGTGAAGGCCAGTGAGAAAAACTCTCAACAAAGTCTCACCCAGAAACTTGGTATTTCACATGACTTTCCTCTCATTTGAAGTCCTTTGGGTTACAGATATCTTTGAGTGAAGAAGCTAAATCATAAGATTTACTGCTTTTTTCTTCCCACTAGGCTATTGCTACTTGGCCAGATCTACTGATCTAGAGTGAAACCTGACCAGTCTAGTCCTGGCTTATAGATTTAAAGCACTGGGATTTCTTATGCCACATTGAGTGATCTGTCTGTAAAAAGGAAGACCTTGGTGATAAAGACATTTCAACATTTTTTTCTATCTCTTATCTCTAACAATTTAGGTAAGTCAAACCCAGATCTCAAGATTCCTTCACAAGACATAAATCACAGAGCAATTACACTCTCTAGCAATATAAATAATGGAAATGCAGCATTTTTAAACTTTGACATTCCAGTATGCAACCTTTATTATTGGTTGTTTTAAGCTGCTGTGCATAGAGCAATCAAATGAGTCTATTTTCTACATTTTTTGAGTAGAAATAACCCATAAATTTAAGGACTGTGCTGCAAAACACTATTTTCTCCACTCTCTGAAAGCTTTTTAGACTGTTTTGGTCCCTATGAACAAAAAGTGGAGCAGAATTTTTCTGATGATTCAGAATAGAGTTAATATTTTAGAGATATGAAGACGTGTTTAATGTTTTGACAGAATTTATTAAAAAATATGCCTCAGCCACAGCCTGATTTTTTTGGCAAATAGTGCAAAAAGTCGCTGACTCTAAACTGGAAGCCAGATTTCAAAAATGACTTTGCAGTCACTTTCCTTTTGGGTATCCTGTCTTTACCCAGGAAAGCCTAGTGCAAAATAGTCAGGAAACTGAGCCCTGAGTGATCCAGAACTTGTGTTGCAAACAAGAACTTGCACTGTAACGCACACTGGTCCCAAAGCTTGGAGGAACAACAAGAGGGAGACAGGCTGTTCTGGAAGTCTGGGCTACTTTTCTGGCTGAAGTGAGAAAAACTTCTGCCACTCGTTTCTRGTAATGGGCTGCAGCAATAAATACCAGGCTCTAGTGAAGGGGATAAGGCCCATGGGGAGGTATGAGGATATTACAGGTCAGACAAAAATGCTGGTACTACTGGAGGTACAGGAGAGAAATGGGGATGATGTGAATGTGCAAAAGTTCACTGATACTAGAACATTATCTGTAAGGCAATGGTTAGGCTTAGAAAAAAAAGATTATATAGAAAAGGCAAGGTCAAATCAGACCGGTAGCTCATATAACTCAGTATCCTTCTCTCTGACAATAGTACTAACTACTGCTTCTAAAACAGGGTGCTCAAAATGGGAAAGTATGGAATAAACTGCTCAAAAGAGAGCTTTCTCATACATGTCTGGTAGCTTTCTGAATTTCATTAATTCTTGGACTTTCCCACAGATATTTTGTGGCAAGGAGTTCCACCACTAAACCATGATGTGATCCACATGTGGCAGTTTAAGGTCCCTCCGTTCCTCAGCTCTGCTGACCTAAATAAACAGAATATTCCACAGGGCAACATTTTTTGTGGTGTTACATTAAAGTTAGGGTTGCCCTTTCTCAGTGTGCTTTGCAGCTTGGAATCACTTCCACCACGTTCTTCCCTGGTAGTTTCTAATCTAAGCTTTTCTCTAAAAAGTGCAGAGAGTGGGGGGACCAGGACAAGTTATTCTTCCTCCTGTCTTGTGAGACTCAGTAAGCAGTGCTTTAGGATCTGAAAATCTACTCTTCTATTTTTAGTGTCTTCATTGCTGTTATTATCTCAGTTCAGACCATGCACTATTCATCACCATTTTGACCAGAACTGCACAAAAATTATCCTGAATAGTTAATATGCACCTTGAAGCAGAAGAACCTCAAGTTTTAAGGAGTCTTCTTACAGTGTGAAGAATCATTTCCTGCCTATATAATTCACATAGCAACTGGAAACAAAAATCTGTGCCACAGTCCAAACTCTTTTCCCTCCCTACATGATGCTCTCTATTATTTTATTTTATTCATTGCAAATACAAGAACCCTCCATTTTGTTCACTCTCATGCGGTCCATTTCTACCCCAATACAGGAGCAACATTTAAATTATATTTATTTAAGGAATATGAGGTGCTTTTCCAGTACACAAAATCAATGAAGTGTGTTTTTCCAGGGCAGCAGAAAAGAGGTTGAGATGACACAATCACAGTCTACATGCAACTAAGAAAAGATTTCCTATACTAGATGTCTTTAATTTAGTAGAAAAAAGGCATAATGACACCCTAGCTGAAAGCTTAGGCTAGGCAAAGTCCACCTGAAATAAGGTACAAATCTTTAATAGTGAAGGCGTAAGTGTGGTGTGGTAGATTCTCCATCACTTTAACTCAAAGTTGCATGTCTTTCTAGAGGTATGTTGGAGCTTGGACAGAAACCTAATGCAGAAATTACTGGGCAAAGTACAGTGGCCTGTGGTGTGCTGGCAGTAGGACTAAAGATCCATACTAGCCCTTTCTTGTCTCAATTTCTGTTACTCGGAGAAATCCTAGATCAAGGTCTCTTTGTCCTTGCAAGGACAGACTCTTTCAGAAAGGCTATTATGTAAGATCAAGACAATTAACACTGATAAGAAAGACTTGCATTAATGCTATACCCTATTTTAATCTCATATAGAGAGAAGCTTGCAAAGCCTCTTCCCTCAGAAACTCTGAAACAGTGAATGGGGACAAATGTTTTAGTTGAAGAAAAACACCTCTGCCCCTATGTTAATGCTCAATACATACATGGACATTGTTTTCCTATACTTATTCTCTCATCCATCACATGTGAAGGGTGAATCAATTCCCTAGCAGCCTGCCTTACCACCAAGAGGCATTACTTTCTCATCTCAGAGTGTTCTATTGACAGGTCCATCATTACTAGCCACCAACATTTCACAGCATGTGAAACCCCAGGACTTTGCAGGCACAGCAGCCAAATGTGGGTCTCTTTAAAGAGAACACCACAAACCTGCCATCACACCTACAGGCACTGAAACCCTAACAGCTGCTGAAATGTCCCCACTAAAAAAAAAGCAACCCCTTCCCCCCAAAAAACAAACAAACCCATAATGTCTGCTATAATCAGCTGTTACAAGGGTCCAGTACTCAGTTCTCAAACAAGTTCCTTGATGGTCTAGATCTACTGCTCACCTGGAGAAAGCAGATATGTAATGGAAACACAAGGCAGCTCCTCTTTCATAGTCCCTATCCACGCTAGAGCTGGTGGGAGCTCTGTGGGTATGTGACCCAAGAGGGACAGGTCCCCAGAGAGCTTTCACTGTCTGTTTATTGCTAGAATTCATATTTCTTGGGCTTATTCCCATAGCTGCTCCCCACTTCTCAGTCCCCTATATATCTTCTGTGCCATTTCCAGTCTAACCTTCTCAGTAGGCACTGCAGGGAGGGATAGAGAGAGAGGGGCACAGGAATCAGTTCTGCTGGCAGTTCATGATGGTGCACCAGGAGCTAACTGGGGCTGAAAACTGACTTGACAGGTTGCTGCGATGAGTCATTAACAACACTGATAAAAGGGGTTCTTCAAACCCAGCATAGTCAGGGAAAGGAAAAATTCCAGTTAATCTGAAACATCATTTTCACTTTAGTCCTTTACACTAAGAATCAGACTACCTTTTCTTATTTGTTCGATTTTTGCTTGGCATCCAGAATAAAATTCTTGAAATAAGCTTCAAAGGCTGCTTTTGGATCTCTTTACTACACAATACTTCCAATAAGGGGACTTCCTTTGGAAGAGAGGCAGATGGTACTGTCTAATGGAAAAGGTATGATCTACTTTCAGGGCAGAGTGTTTCTAGACCCATGTTAGTTAAAAAGCATGGTTCAGAAACCTGAGATGTTAGAGATCTGGCCTACATAATATGTCTAAGTGACCCAGATGATAGACTGTAAAGAAATCACAGTTACATTTTTTAAATGCCCCCATCCCTCAGAGTCAACCAGCTATAAATGTAACAAGGAAGTCCTACTCAATGCCTTCAGAAAGTATGAAACTCAGCACACCTTCTTTTCTCATTGCAGAGATCATTTCAATTTTAGCTACTTTATTGTCAAAACCTTAGCAGATAATGAGAGGAAGGAGACAGGTTGAAAAAATACAGGAGGTAGTACCAGGAATTCAAGTGGCTGCAGGGAAATATGAAGATAGAAAAACAAAGGAAAAACATGAAGCCAGGGAAAACAGAGAGGAGACAGGAGAATATGGAGGAGCTGGAATATAGTGGTTGTCCTGAAGGGGAGAATTCTTTCTGAAGGTTTAACACCATAAAAAGGGATTTAATGCAGATAGGTGATTGGATACTTATCTAGCAATCTCTTTTCTCCTCTTAATCTGTGTGGAAACTTCCCAGAAGGTGGGATTTCACTGTGTGTTCTTCTGTGGACTAAAAAAGACTATGGGCCAACATAGGCTGACTACGATGAGAACTGGAATGGATTTCTGCTCTCCATTACGTGGACCTGTCCTGTCACACATAGGGCCTCTGATGTTTCTCACTCTCTGGTACAAAGGTGATCATGTGCAAATAAAATGGAGTTTATTCATCTCACAGTAGTGCCTAAAACCCAGAAACAGCCCCAGCCTCAACCAGAGAAAGAGAGCGAGAAAATTTGAGTATTACTCTAACAAGTAAGCTGAGTTACAGAGATGAAGGGATAGGCTCAAGGTTCCTCTGGAAGTCCGTAGCACGATAGGGAAATGGAAAGAAGCCTGCCAAGCTGCAGCTAACATGTTAGTCACAAGTCTCTCCTTCCTCTCTTTGCTCTCAAATCCCTAGAAGCAGCAGGAGCAGCATAACAGAAACAAAAGATGTAGTATGCTCTCAGTGACCCCGAGCCTGAAGAGGCCTCTCAGCTCCAGTTCCACTTTATAGAAGTGTGATTTCATAGGGGTCCAAGAATATGTCATGGTTGTCTGAGGGGCATAACAGCGGATGGAGAGAAAGGATGGGGGAGCAGCTAGGTCCTATCTACTGTCAGCATAAAATTCACATAGTATTTCAACTGTGACTGATTTCTTTCACAGTTCAATGGCTGACAGCCTCCACACTGGAGTTTTCAGTCTGGGAGTTCGGTTTTGTGTTTCACTGGAGCGGCAGGCTGCCAGGTGGACAGCTTTATCTTGCATGGAGGTGAGCTCTGTGGGAGAGTGCCATGCTCACCTAACCATCCCTCCCCTCCCTGCAGCCCTTCTGTGCATCAGGGCAATCTAATGCCCCAGAGTGGCAGTGAGAGTGGCAAACATAGACTAATACCAAGATATGACCTCAAGAGATACAGTCTCAAAGTGGGACATAGCTCCCATTGCAGACAGTGGAAAGGCTCCTGTGTGATGCAGAGCTGAACTGCTCTTGAATTTAAAATCTTCAGATGACTTTAGACCCTCTGGTTTTATATCAATATCTTGTTCTGGCTCTGCTTCTTAGAGTCTGTATGGGTATGAAAGAAGACATTTTGTAGCAAAAATAAAGCAGCACTTCTGATTTAAGGATAAAGGATTTAGAAAGCGGCATGAAGAGATGATAGGTAAATTTGCAGCACTTTTGAAACACAGATAAAGAATTTGGAAAGTGGTATGAAAAAGTGATAGGTAAATTTGCAGCTAGTCAGGTAAAAAATTAGAGATTCTTTTTTTTTTGTGTAGCCAATGGAAAATACAAGGTGTTTTAAATCAAATTCTTTAACAGTGGTGGTGTGTTTTAATATTAAGTACAATTTATTACAGTAAACTTTCTCTAGATACTAAAATTCTAGTGGCAGCAACTAAAGGTAAATCATGAATTCTTACGTATTTCACACGTCTTAGATATTAGAACAATCTGATTTGCACATAACAAAAATGCTTCCTTCTACAGCTGAAACAGCTTTTTAGTATCTTAGCTTCTAACACCCTGAATGCATGTATGTTTACGATATACAGAGGCAAGTGTAGGATATATGGGATATCAGCATTTACTTCTGATTCAAGGTTAGCTTGTACATGAGAGAAAATGGGGAAGTTAATCACTGAATCTCTTTGAGACATTCTTTGTCTAGGCTTATGTTTTCTTTGATGTCTACCCTTAAAATGTAATGCTGTTTTGGAAATGCAGTTATAAAGTATAGCATGTTTAGTATGTACACTATACTTAAAAAAGGGCACAATAGTACAGTTAGTTTAGCAAATTATACTTTCTTTATAAACATAAATTGCCACGTCATAGAAAATATTCCTAGTGTATCTACTAAGAATGTTTTAAGGAAAAGAGGGTTAAAATTGTACAGATATTGAATTCATCTGTTTTTAAGCAAAAAATCTATTGAAAAGCAAAATAAAAGGTATTGTGTTGTGTGTTCCTGCTTAAAACTGAGAACAACACTGGAGCACTGCAGTTAATTAGCTCCAGTCAACATGAGATGCTTTACAACATTTCTCACATCAGTGCTTCATCTGGGCTTTAGAATAAACATTTCCCACACTCTGAGTGAAGAAAATAACTAGAAAATATATAGCTTAGTCATTCAAAGTATAGAGGTATTTCAGACAATCTTTCCTGCACCAGAGAAGAGATTTGAAATCATTTCCATAAAAACAGAGATTAAAACCACTGAACAGCGTGCTTTGTAATCCTATTTGCTTAGCATTTGGGGGGTTAATATTTATTCTTAATCATCAAATCACACATACTGCTTTTAAAAAGATCTTTCAACCTTTCTTTATTTATTCTAATTTTTGTGCACTTCAGTTATGCAAGAGAACTGTCTTTCTGCTCTGTAAAGGCATCATATAAAATTCTCCATTTAATGCATTATAAATAATGAAGTGCTACATTATAATAATTATTTCCATATTAACTGAATGCAGAGCTAAGTTATCTGTATTAAACATCTACACTTTGCTTAGTGCCTTTAAATAACATCTGATTCTCTCTTCTTATTGCAACTATTCAATGAACATTCTGGTCCAGAGGAGGCTGCAGAGTTTATGTCTTAGAGATTTGTATAAGGCAAGTGATTTCCCAGGGAGAAGTACCATATTTCATGAATTTTATTTATTACAATTAATTCTGATTGTGCAAGACCCGTATTTAAATGGTTCGGATTCTTTGCATCTTGCACTTCAAACAGGTGTGTACAAATTATTACTTTTGTACATAGTCTTTAAAATGCCCTAAGCAGCTCTCCATTTCAGCTTAGAGCTGAGATGATCTGTCTAAAATGCTTTCTTTCCAAAGGAGTGATTGTAATTCACTTTTGTGAAGAATATTAAAACTTGTCCACAGATTACTATTAGAACATGTATCAGAATACAGTATTTGCTTTAAAATGTATTACTTTAAAAATTGAGATGCAGTTTTATTATTCTCTGTATACAAATTTATAAATATATACTATTTTGGGGACAGAGGCAGTGTTTCCAAGCTCAGATGATTATTTTTAAACCAGGATATTAGAGAATGCAAAAGATAAAAATCTTTTGACCAGAAAGCATGCTTAAGAGAATAGCTTTCTTCTTGAACTTTCTGAAATGCTGACATTTTCCACAGACATTATTTATCATTTGTCCACTGTTTGTTGCTCTTCACTTTTGTAACAACAAATAAATAATACTAAAATATTTTCTGCCCTTCAGTTGTATATGTACCAAACCCAGCTGAACAGGGGCCACCTTTATTGCAAAAGTGAATGGGGTCTGGGGATGGAATTAATTAGGAGGAGGGAACGTAAGGGCTCCTACTTTAAGAGACAAGTACCTTGTATCATTAATTTGCTTGTTTTTGAAAAAAAACCCGTACAATAAAAATTGAAAGCAGAATTAAATACAATTTTAATGGAGGCTCTTTAGCCTCTGTAAAGTTTCATTTGTATTTAATAAACTGCTACTACAATAAAGCATATGCCCTCAAATTATTTAATGCTCCTATTACAGGAGATATTCAAAACTGACCAGCAGGACAATTGTGCTATTCATGTTCATATTTCAGTGAAACATTTTTGAATGTGACACTGCTTGCTTGTAAAGATGCCAATGTTCTTAACACTGAGGGCAATTTTAGTAACACTGGTTAATGAAAAATTAAATTGTTGACACTGTTTTTAGTAAATAAAATGTCAATGCTGTAATGCCAAATTTGAATATTAAAATAGTCACAGAATTGCCTCTAAAATCATTGTTTCCTAAAGCAAATATGTCCCAGCGAAAGGTCAAATAGTTCAGATAAAAATATTTTAATCTTTTGGATAGACAAATCATAAAGGCAGTAAAGAGAGTAAGGTGAAATCCTGGAAAGCTGAGGTGAGACTTTGGCCCAGCAGGGTATACCGTATGAGCAATTTTTTAAAGAGAAGTTTCAATCACATCATTTGTTATCATTTTCAGCAGGCAAAATTGTCGTCTTCTACTAATGAGGAGAGAATTTGTTGCAATGTGTACAACAGAAAAGGAAAACCTTTGAAGAAAAAAAAAAAACACAAGCAGAGAACAGTCTATCAAACACTTCCATCTAGAAAATACTGGAATTTAATTCTGGCCTTCTTAACGTTCCTTGGCTATCAAAATTCTTATTTGGACAACACTCTCACAGCTGTCTTTCCCTAGATTTTTGCCTAAGCAAAAGTGACAAGAATTGGCACTTTGTACACCAGCCTGGTTTTCCGCTCTCTCGTACAAATTTTAAGTCACTGGCTTCAGCTGAATTAATTTTGGTACATATTACTGAACATGAAAGAGCTGATCCCTTAGATTATATATTTTATTTACATAATATAAATGTTACTCTAAGTCTTTTTAAGAAACTAAAGCTAATGAAGCTTAGGAAAATTTATTGATGGGCTGGGGAAATCTTTCTGCTCTAATCTTCTCTTTGTCTGTTACTTATTGTGATAGAGTCAATAAAAACAACAGAAGTGGGAAAGGAAGTACAAGAAAGAAAACACAGAACTGCAGGAAGGTCTATTTTTCCATTAATGATTAAGCATGCAGGCACAAAGGCACAGAAGACAGCAGTACAGTGATGAAATACTTTACACAGAATGTTACTAGTCAGATCGAAATAAATGAAACATATGAAATCCTGCTTCAACTTTCATAATAGTATAAAGAAAACTGCTTTGTTAAACTGTGCTGCATACAATTATCAGAGGAGACATGAAACAACATAAATGTCAATGTCACAAGTAAAAAAACAATAAATGAATAAATGAGTGTTACATAATATTCTATTTAGAAAACTTGTCTAACCTGGACCTGATCCTGAAGCCTTTTTCAAGCAAAATTTCTAGAAACATAAATGACTTGCTTTAAGTAAAAACTGCAGGATTTGTATCCAATAGTTGTACCTGAAATTCTTAATTAAAAAGAGAAATGAATATATTTTACTTTAATATTTTCTTAAATACAACAGTTCTTTTGCCACAATAAAACATTTCTCTTTCTGGGAGAAATAACTGTTTTAGGACCATGTCTGTTAACTTTTAAGGTCTTAAAAAGATTTCTTATGCAACTCTATGAACACATGCCTAAATAARATGGTGAACCAAAGAGAGGGGGCTGATAAAATACAGACCTCATCTATCTTACTTGTTTTCTATTAACTCAAAACATAAGGGAAGATGCTCTAACTCCCCTTTATTTGGCTAACTGGTTTCAGTGGAACTACTTGCATTGGTTAGGAGAGCAGAATTTTGGTCAAATAAAGGCTCAGCTGGACCTTTAAAAAGAGCACAGAAGTGGAGAGAAATCTAGAGGAGTGCTTCCCATCGGGAGAGAGTGGTTTATTGCCAGAGCAGAAACATACTAATTGAATCTGAAATACACAGATTTTAGGGAAGCTGCTTAAGTCAAAGAAGTTCCTGCACATTTTGAAGAAGTGCTTAYATGCTGTATCTGGTCAGGGAGGGGATGAAATGCATCTTTCCCCCAGACTTGACTGTGGGCAAAAAAAACCCTAGGAAGGACCCTTTGTTTGACCCCTGGTGGCTGAGTCCCCACCTTGGGCTTTCTCCTTCTGTATGGGTCTACTGAGACGTGCTGCTGCCAGATTCAGTGGCATTGAGCCCTAACTATGATTGGAATACAAGGACACGTAATTAGCTGTGTTAGGAAACTGACCCTTGTTCTTTCATTAAGATGGAATTTTACCCAGTAAAATATGAATGAGTAAAGACATTTTAATCAGGAAAATAAAATAACTAAATGATTCTCCTCTGTTGTTATTTTTACTCTGTAGTGAGACAATGGTAGGGAAACTCACTTTAGGTGATATCACTTAATTAGGAAAAGCATCCTAATCAGATCCCCCTCCAATTGCAATAACTGTAGGGAGTCGAGTACATTTCTCTATCAAAATAGCAAGCTGCAGTGAAGTATAGATATTGATATTTTAAACTGTGATACAAAAGCAATAGCAGAGAAGGCACAAATACTAAGAAAGCAAAGCTGTATTCTCTGTATTTTGAATTTCAGGGTTGCTTCTAAAAGATATACATCATATTCGCTACCACATTTCTGCACCTTCACTTACTAAAAGAATGTCAAGATCAGTATTTCCATAGCTGGGACTTAATGGCTAATGAGGGCCAAGGCATGCAGACTATTCCCATTGGTGATTCTATACGAGTAGCCAACATCATTCCAGTCCTTGCATTTTCCTGATGGTTCTGTCCATCTCACTTGGGATTACTGATGATGCAGAGCAAGGAAAATCTAGTACAAGAATATGGACTCATAGAGAATTTCTTGCTGGAAGGACCACGTCCTCCTGTGGTTAGCAGCTTTACTCCCTGGTACTTTTGGAAGCACAGTATCCCCACATCATCCCTGATTCAGGGCAGTCCTTTGTCAGTGACTGTGGATTAATGCTACAGTTGAGCCTATTATATTTATAAATATGCTTACGGTTTTCCTCTCTACATTTATCCCTAATACTATGAGGGCTTATTAATGACACCATTCCATGTCATTCCATTCTTTGTATAGGAAAAGTAGCTTTGACTTATGGTGCCTGACACTCTCCACTCTGCACAGGACCAATGCAAAACCTAGGAACTTCAGAAATCCCCTTCAATCTCAGAATAAATCGGAGGCTTTATTTCAGTGAAATGTGTTTTCGGCGAGGCACCTCCTCCCTAGCCACAAGTAGCCATGCTTAATAAAAGCTGTACAGAACAGGAAGGGAATAAATACTAAAGTACTACCAATTACATGTAATTAGTTGCATTGCCAATACCAAGCACGACAAATCAAAACAGGCTTTAAAATAAGTTTTTTTAACATATGTGTAGGATCCCATTTATGTGTTCACTAAATTTGAGGGCTTGTTTTTTTAAGCTTTTTTGTGAAAACAGCAGTTAGTAACTCCATGGTTACTTCAAAGATGTTAATGCTCATATATATTGGCTACACAGTTGATAGGGTATATGGCATATTTTCAAAAAGTTTTTGACAAGGTCCTTCACCTATGACTGTTAAATGACATTGTTCTGGCATAAGAGGGTAGGTCCTCTTGTGTATTAAACACTGGTTAAAGATCAGGGAGAAAAAAATGTCCAAGCGTTTACCATTTTGAAGAAAAATATGGAAGCAGGTTGCCAGTGAATTCTGGGCATCTGTCCAATATACTCATAAGTTGTCACAAAAAGGGATACACCACGACAAGATAAAGACTGTTGCTGATACACAAATATTCAAGCTACCCAAAACTAAAGCTGACTATGGAGAGTTATAGAAAGATCTCAAGACATTTAGTAAGCAGCCACTTAAATCACTGATGAACATAATGTTGATACATCCAAAGAAATGGACCTGAAGAAAAATAAGCCGCTTATATGCAGTTCTGTGTACACATTGATGGGTTCTAAATTAACTGGCTGCTCAGGAAGGAGCTCTTGGAAGTCATTTTGTATAGTTCTCTGAAAATACCAGCTCAGTGGTCTGTAATGACAAATGAAGTACATGATACGTTAGGAATTACTGGACAGGGATAGAAAAGAAAACAGAAAGCACCTCTGTGCCAGTGAATGAATCCATAGTGCAGCTACAGCTTAAATATACCTCGTAGTGAATCCACCACAAAGGAATATAGCAAGACTAAAATATATTCAGAGAAAAAAGAACTATCAGAGGCATAACATGGCTTCTCGCCAAGTCCTATTTAAGACTCTTCACGTTGGAAACTAAGTCTTTAAAGTCACAAATGACATGGAGAAGGTGAATAATGAAGAATTATGAGGCATCCAGTGAAAAGATGACATAGCAGGTTTAAAAGTAACAAGAAGAAATGCTGCGTAATTATCTTGTGGAACTTACTGACACAGGATTTTGTAGGGCCAGTAGTATAAAGAGGTTAAAAAACACCTAGACAAATTCATGGAAGAAAAATCTTTCTGTAGCTTCTCTGCAACTTTCTATTAAAGCGACACCACGGAAGTACCACGCTGTACTTGCCCTATTTCTTAGATTCTCTCCTTAAGAGTTGCTATTGAGAGCACAGACTGGATTAGCTAGACATCTGATCTGATCCAAGACGGCCATTCTGAGAATGGGAATTTTCTGAAAAAATGAAAGCTGGTATTTTCATGTAGTCACATGTCTCCAGAAAATAGATATTTAAAGTAAACATTAGATATTAAGAGATTCCTGACAAAATCACAAGGTGTGGAAATGCAGATACAGCAATCTCAATAATCTATATATAATGTATGAATTCTGGTTGATTTTATTAAACTGCTATGCCACTGTTTTATCTTAAAGGCTGCACAATCAGCTATTGCTTCATCATGGCTCTGCCACATATCTACCTGATGAGAAACAATCAAAAGTCATTTTGAAGGAATGGAATGGCCATATCCTGGAAGAAATCATTTGTTTCCAGCCTTTCTAAAGGGTCTGGAAAGAGAACTGGAGCTAAAAGAACTACTTTTAAACCACAGTTTGAAAGATTGCAGGGTCACCCAAAGGTAACTTAGACTCAGACAAAGGATGCTGGGACAGAACAGATGGGCACACTTTCAAAGCAGAATAGTCCTGTTTAACTGCAGGATCAGCTGAAGCAAAAAGAAAATGGATATACAGAAGGGAAATTCTACAATTCAGGGAAAAAGCTTGTGAGGGCAGGATGGGAAAGGCAAAGATTTCTGCAGAGGTACTCTGATCTAAATGCAGAAAGCGCACAAGAGTGATGAGGTGAGGAAATACCTGTAAATTGTCTAGAGCTGTATTAGCCAAGGTGTAGAGTGACTGGTTTTACACCCTTCACAAAGACTCTGTGTTGTCTTACTTTAACTGTTACATATGTCCAGGAAGTGATAAACTGGAGCCTGGAAGGTTGGAGCACAGGGTACTCACTATAATAAGAAGCCTGGGAAGCCAAAGCAGCTCTTGCAGGCTTATGGCAGGTGGCCAGCAAGAACCCATTTTTGTAAAGGGATTAAAGACCGAAAGCAGATGCCTAGGATACATGTCAGAGATGTGAAGGAAAGAAGCAGTGCTGCAGCTTACTCAGACCAAGAGAAGCTTAAGAGCAAACTGATCCAAAAGGCTAGGACCCAAACACGGAGTGTCTAACAGGATGAGCTTTAGTAGGACTGAGTGACAGAGTCACTGAAATAAAGATTTGTACAGGGGAGAGCAGAAAGCTTTGAGGACTGGAATTCAACTGCCCGTTTGTATACAGCCTGACAGGCTGCAGTGTTAATCTCCTCTAGCTGCTATTTCAGCCAACAGAATGAAGGGGAAAATGCAAGCCTCTACAGAGTATTTGTGGATTCAGTGGTCACTCAGGGCGAGCACAGCCAAAGCTGGAACAGAGCATCGCCCTCTCTAGCTTCCAGTGGGCACAGAGTGACTGTGCTCATACTCCCTGTACATCCAGACTGTTGGGTTAATGTGGTAGACAGATCTTTTACTCTGCAGTGAATTTCACCCTGGAGCACACAAATGTGTTTTTTATTGCTCTAATGTCAAAAGTGACCCTTCCGTAAAGTGTACACTACCCACACATTTTCCTTGTAGCATGTACAGAATAACTGATCCTTCAAACTTTTCTATTTAAATAGAAAAAATCTTCAGCTGAATCCAAATCTGTCAGTCAGTAATGCCTTATTTAGAATGGCTGAAGATTCTTTTTGTTTGCTTTTTTATCCTCATACCTTTGAAGTATCTTCTTAATAAGGTGATGTTCTAAAATATCTTTGAAGCTTTATTTCTAAGCAGACCATAATTTCCACATGTTCATTTGCAAGCACACCTTAGTTTGATCATCTGTGTATTCTGGGTCAACACAAACATGTAACGCTAATGTAGCAATGGTAGTCTAAGGATATAAGTGTGACGTGGTTTATTAGATCAGCTGGTGGAGCCGGGAAAAACAGAAAGCTTCTAGACACAAAGCCTTGAGTTGTCTGTTTTTTTCTAAGTATCTCAGCTGCTCTAATCAAAGATACTACGTCTCTCTACAAATCTCACCTCACATATCACAGACCTGTACACTGTTACACCGGAAAACATACTTTCAAAAAGTAACATTTCCTAAGATACTTGGTGATTTTCATGCTCCTTTGCAGTGTCAGAAAAAGATGAAACCATAAATAATGAAATATTTGAGATCTACACCCTTCTCAGTAAATATATTTACTGTATTTTATGAAGTTACTAAAAGTCTTTATTTGATTTTATCCAATTATCACATAAATGCAGGCACATTAAGTGGGCTGATGTCAGCAATCAGGACTGCTTGTTACACAACATCAATAACAGGGGCTCAGGTATGAAACAACTGTAATTATAGGTATTTAGCCAAAATGTATGTCAGTTGTAACTGATTAGCTGTGTAAGTCTTTGTAAGTAATTGAMATACTTTATAAATAAAAGTCTCAAACTTAGCAACCATAGACCTAATATAGGAGTTGGATAATAAAATGATATCTAATTCTCAATGTCTTTTTCTTTTAATGAATTTTGCATGCTCACTCTTCCTTAGAATTTCCTTATTGGATACTTCCCTCTTTTGTGTCTTTAGTTAGTTTGTTTTGGGATTAGCGTAACAGATAAGGGGAGATAAGTCTAGATAACACTCAGCATACATTTATCTTGCATGCCCAATAAAACGTGATTCTAATATGGCACACCTAAAAATAGTGTCTTGAAAATATTTCATAACTACATAACTTGCCCGCAATTTTCAATAGGCTTCAGCATGTGCATCATTCTGTCAAATGTAGTGTTGCTAAGGTGTATTCCATTCAGTACTATGCTGCGGATATTGCCAATTGATGTAGCTAGCTAGTCATGGTGCTAATCAACCTTTACCAGTATTTAAATACTTCTTCCCTTTCCTAGGAAACAAAGTAAACTGATGTTTTTAAACCAGGGATCCAAGAGTGTGGACAAGACAGATAGATGAGATAGATGCCACACTACAGTGATATAGGTATACTGATGTAGTACCATACACTTATTTTCCATCTAGGCACCCACATCTCATCAGCTATGTGATCAAATTGATTGATCTATAGAAAAAAACCTTTCTCTGGAAGGCATATAAGAAGTATGTTTTGGTGAATCTCGGTTACATTACAATTTATCATGACATTGAATCATTACATGTCACAAAGGCTTCCCAACAACAGCCTTGCCACAGGTCCCTGCAAGTGTTTATAATTGTATCATATAGAAAAATCGCAAAATGCAATCCCAGACTCTATGTTCTGCTCATTCCGAACTCAGTCAGTGCTCGGTCTGCATGTGCAGCAGAGTGGGATTCCAGTGCTCTGGCTGCTGAAAGACAAAACCACCATGTACTTGCAATGGTCTTAAGTAACGCTCTGCTGAGAAGAATGGCTAAAACAGCTGCAGTCTGTGGTCATAGTGAATATCCTTTCACTTTTCCCTCTGCCAAAAGCTTCTAATTAAGGAAAGTGGAGCATGAAAACCATCATCACACACTGCCCCGGCATCATCACCTAATAGTATTGGCTCACAGAGGAAGGACACCTAGACAGACCGTCTTCTATGTTTGGTTCCTTTTGTTTGTTTATAGGTTGTTCAAAAGATTTAATCAAGTTTTAAAACAGACAGAGCTATGTACAGGTGCTGAAAGATTTGTTGTCAGGCTCTGCCGATACTGCCAAAGTTGAACCGCTGGTCATTCCTGTGAAACTATTAAGTTGCCTGACCTGAAGTGAGCTGTCACAAATTTAAGGATGGCAAAAAGCATGACTCATTGCTATGTGCACAGTTCCAAAAAGCCTTTAGTGGAGGAAAACATGTGACTTTGCACTTGCGAAAGCAGGGCCACTCTAGAGTTTACAGCTGGTATCAGCCCTCAAAGCTCTTCCTCTTCACAAACAACAGTGCTTTATGCGTGGAGACTGTCTCAAGAGCAAGGCAGAGGGCTCTGATGGAACCATATTCCATTGGAATGTGGTATTTTATTAGTTCACTTCAGAAGAAAAATCCTGCTTTATCACTTACAGGACTACTCTTAAGCACATGAAGCACATGTAATAGCAACTGGGATCCCATGCAGATAGTGCTCCCCAAACACTACACTCACTGAACAACTCCTTGCCACCACCAGTCCCCTCCCTCCACATTATTTAGCTTTAGTTTCCTGTTGTTACTTGTCTCTCTTCCCCGTACCATGATCCTAGTACCACTTGTGTTTCTAGAACAGCGCTACAGGAGTGGTGCCAGAGCCCTAGGAGAAAGGAATGAAATATGTGCATTGAGAAAAACAGGCAGAACAGGCATTAGAGGTGTTGTAACTCTGTGTTCTTTTACATACAGACTTTATTGTTCCTTTTGAGGGAATATATTTTCATAGGGACACAGCCTTAGGTACTTATTCACTGTGTTTTCAGTCCCCATCAGGAAGCCATAGCAAAGATTTTCTCTTTACCAGTTGTGTTGACATTGGACTTAATACTTGCATTGCTTACTGCAAAGGAGCCAGCATCAAGCTATCATAACCACGGAGTGAGAAGAGCAGGCTGTAGGGATTCTGCTTGCAAGAGTCAAGATCATGCTCCCTGGTGCAGAAGGGGAGTTTAATCTGGTTACACCTGAATTTTCTAAGTCTCACTGAGCACTGCCACACTGATGGCAAAGAGATACACACCTTAGAAATGCTCTGGTTAGGAAATCTTATAATTACAGTAATAATGTCCCCTTCAGCACTCTGTCTTGCAGGCCAAAAGCAAGCCCACTGTACAGCCGACCCCCAACTCCAGGTGTACAGGAGTAGGGGGCTTAACTAGGTGATGACTCGCATGATAGCTCCCATCCTTCTAGCAGGTCAGAAGGAAATGTATCCTTTTGACCATGGGATGCAAGTGCAAATAAAACTGCCTTTAGTTTTCTCTCATGTCCTCTCCGGGCCCTGTACTGCTGTACAAAGCCCTACAAAAGAGGCCCATCCTGACTGCAAACAGCTTCAGCACTAGGTAAATGGTAAGGAAATGTAGCAAGAGAAAGCTCCTAGGCAGGACACACGAAGTCTGCAAATCAGCACCTGTCAACTCCCCACGCAGCGCTCACCCTGCCTGAGGCAGGGGAACGGCGCCACCGCCGCTGCTCCTCCCTGAGGCAGCAAAATGGCGCCGCGCAGCGTTCTCACCCTCCCGAGGCGGCGCAATGGCGCCCGCCAGGCGCTGGCCCAGGCCGAGGCGTCTGGATGGTGCCTAAGCGGCTCTGGCCCACCCTGAGGCGGCAGTGTGGCGCCCGCGCAGCGCCCTCCGGAGCGCGCCCGAGGGAGGGCGGGGGTGGCGCGGCCCGGAGGGGCGCCCGGGGCGGCGGGAGGACGAGACGGTGCCCGCGGCGATACGGCTTTTGCGCTGCGCGCTTTCCCGCCCGACACGTCCGCTTAGCTCCCTGCACTCCTTTTCGGGGCACGTGGACAGAAGGGAGCTATTTTCAGCGGGCGCGGCCGGTGCTTGAATTTCGGAGGAGCCTGTCGGGTCCACGTTTTTATTTACGTGAGTAACTGGCGCGGTGCGACCCGGTGGGGTCGCGCCTAATTCCTTACGTCCCTGAGGGCCAGGGAGGCGCTGGGCCTGGGGCGGCAGGCGCGATGGCGGCCGGGCGCCGGCCGTGTCGTGCCGCGCCGTGCCGCGCCGCGGGGCAGCCGCCGGTGGCGGCGGCGGGAGAAGGGGAGGCGCGCGGGGCTCCCGGGGCACTCGAAAAGTACTTTAAAACCCCTGAAGAGACACTTTACAGGGTTGATCCATTAATGTCGTTTTATTAGCAGCTTGACGTGAGGAAATCCAAAATTTTCGGGGCGATAAGTTTATGTTTGTTTGTTTTCTCCTCAGAATGAACTAAAAAAAAAAAAGAAAAAGAAATTGCCGCCCTCTGGATTGCCAAGTAGGGGGGTGGGAGCCGAAATCGCGGAAACGCGAGTTGAGGCGTTAGCTCTAATGGAGGGTTCTGTTTGTTTCCATGATTACAGCTATAAATAATAATAGTTAAAAAAGCCCTCCCGGCAGCTCCGGGCGCTTTCATCCCGCCGCGCTCTCGGGGCGTTCCCGGGGC
>NW_020451182.1:1876319-1950059 GCF_003343035.1 Apteryx rowi
CTCCGCGGCCCCCGCCCTTCTCCCCAAACATCCCCCTTCCCCGGGTTGAAGCTCCGTCCCTTTTTAAGCCGTGCCCTACTTTGTATTGGCTGGTGAACAAGCCTGAAAATGGATATTACAGCTTTTTATGATATAATATCCCCCTAATTGGTGCTTCATAGGGCCGTGCCTGAATTCTTTTCAATTAAGCCCTAAACTACAGTAGCTGTTTCTCTCAGTACATGCTGGAAAAGCCATTCAGGAGAGGGGCGACTGGTACTGCACAATTCCAAAGTACCTTTAATGTGTCAAAAATGTTTTGTGAAGAAAGCAACACTGTAAATGCAATCACCTACATTGGTGTCCCCATTGTTAAGCGGGAGCCAAAGTATTGCTAATTGTCCTGCGTTTTAGCTGGGTTTTTAGAGCATTATGTAGTAAGTACACCGAAGGGTCAATTTGTGAAGTGAAATACTTAGCATGCAAAGCGTAATACAAGATGCTGTGTAATACTTGACCTCTCAGCATAATAAATGTAGCAGTGAAACGCTGTGCATTCAGGATTCGCTGAATAGAGCCTCCGCAGAGGAACAAAACCAGAAAATGTTCTCTTCATTCCTTTTTTTTTTTTTCACTAAGCGAAAATTATTCTTTATAATGGCCATTGCAGCAATTAGCCAGCATTTGGGGAGAATAAATGTGCAGAAATAGCAATTTCTTATTTTAAATGAGATTTTTGTGTGGAGCCTGCAAATTACTTGGAGGTATATGAATAATTGTTGCCTTAGTTTTATGCTACAGAATAGGGTGTGGGTGTGTATAAAGATTTCCTATTTGCAGTTAAATGTTTAGACATTTTATTATTTTAATTTCATTCTCAGTCTGTCTCGATTGACCCTCCTTTCCCCACTGATCATTTCATGTATGCCAGGAAGCGAGTGTTCAGATGATGGAAGCTTTCCAATTAGAGCTTTATGGTTTTTTGGGGAGAGGGTCCTTTCCTTTTTGTTTTTTGTTGTTTTTTATGAATGTGACATGTAAGTGCAATCAGGTTTTACTCTGGAAGCTACTACGGTATTCTGAATTTATCCTGCTAAATCAAAACATTTTAAGAATGTAACATATTTGATGGGCACTTCTCATTATCCTCTAGAATGGTAAACCTAATTGGTGCTTTATTTACACATTTTAAAGGTTTTGTGCGCAGAAAAAAGGGATGCAGAATTCTTTCTCTCAGGCCTTCCAAATTCCCACACTGAGTTTTAAGTGGATTGAAATTTTTGTGCTTCACTTTCTAAAGTGGGAAAAGTTTTGTGAATATGAAATTAAAACACTTTCAGAGAAAGTATGTTAAGTTCTGGCAGCTAGAACCTGACAGGAGTAGTTCGTTTCAGAAAAACTGAGAAGCTTCATAGTAAATTTCACTAGAGCAGTGCAGAGTATTGGAAGTTTATATCCTGAATAGTGGATATTTCTGTTTAAGTGTCTAAACATTTGACCAGGCAAGAAGCTTGGATAAATAATTTAGAATGTATAACTTTTCTCTTACTTGATCTAAACCTTTCCTCCACTTAGGAGTTCTCTTCCTGCACTCTTATTCTCTCCGAGCCACCTACTCTCCCTTCTATAAATTGAACTGTTCTGGTCATAGGCAGGATTGCCTCTGAAAGTGTGATTTCTTAGGTAGTCAAATATACAGTCTAGGTAAGAGAATAGTGCTTGTCTTTAGACTGTCACCTGAATAGCCTCAGAAACGAAAGATTCCTTCACAAGACTTGTTTCTGTTCATATGAAATAATAGCAGCAAATATTGTCTGCAACTTTTATGCTTTAATAGTGTTTTGGGCTTTTTATTGGTAATAAATAAAGTTTCTTTTTGACTATACACAATAATAGAATAAAATTGATAATGCAATCACAGTATCTTGCTTAGACCTGATTCTGCAATCACTGTTTATTTCAAAACTCCTTCCACTTCATTAAGGTGTGGTGCCTAAAAGGATTTTAGGTTGAAACCCTGAGCTAAAACTATTCAGGTGTTATTTTATACGCTTTTAGAAGGAATTATTCTAAAACACAATTCACTGGTGACCATAGGGAGTCATACTTTTTTAGTAATCTTTCTTTATTCTGATCCTCTGTTTTTTAATGTATATCTGTGATAGAAAATGCAGATGGATGGTTAGCCCATGAAACAATTAGAGCAAGTGTAGAAAGGAATAATGAAAAAAGCTGTAGTTTTAGATCTTCAGGAGCTTTTAGAGTGAGTGCTTTGTGAGACAAAAACATTGCTACTAATATACTATAAAGAAAATTGTCTCCTAGTTTACTTGGTGATATTAGAAACAGGTTCCATGAGTTTATGTGCTGGCAGAAGCATACTTTCTACATTAGTGATAGTAATAATGTATTAGACTGCAAAGTGCATTTTCAGCAGCCTTCTTGGCTCTCTGACTACCACATTATTTGCTTCAAAGTTCGAGCTGTCTTTGCACTTTTAAAGGAACTGATCTACCACAGAAGCTTCCGTTGTAACTCGCACTTCCAAATTTGAATCCCTCTGAGTTGGGAGAGTGGTCAATATTTAGTCTCACAATGCATAACCTTGACCAGCTAGAAAAAAATCTTTAACTAGAGTCTCTGCTCAGCTGTATTCTGTGAAGTCAGTTAATTTGTCCCAGCAAACTGTTTGTCTCCCAGAAATTTATATTACTGGAAAAGAAAAATTCTATCTGTCCCAATGGAATACATGGGACTAGCTTCTAGCTTTTAAACATTCCAAGATAGTAGATAAAATCAGGTGAGTTATATGAGCTAGATGCTGTTCACTTTTTTTGAGGTATACATCATTAGATTCACAATATAAAGAAATCTTACCTTAGTGGGAAAAGAGAGAGAAGGGAGCGGACTCAGTAAATTATCCCAGACTCCCCCAAATAATTAAAACCTCTAGAGTTCAAAATATAAATTCAACAGATGAAACAATAATTCTAGCACACATCACAAACTCAGGTAGCGTATTTTCTGTTTTACTTGTGTCTTTGCCAGCTGCTGTGGAGTGTGATCATGATTGGTTATGCTAGAGCACTCATGGGTAGTCTGTTATATTTGAATAAAAAGTTCACCTCAGTTTTCATTAGCAACTCATGATCAGTGCCTTCATAATAATAGTTATAAGAGAAATGTGTCCTTTTTTGTTAGTTCCATACAAAATGTTCCCAGCTAACATGTTTTCAATTTATATTGTGAAAGCTCCGGTATGAAAAGGAAGTTTGTAATGGATGTCTGTTTCTGTCAGCTTATAGAAAGCAAAACCAGAGGAGCAATAAAGATCACACCACCTCTTCAGCATCTTTGTCCTATTGCACCTATTCTTTAACGAGGTATATGAGGAAAAGCAGTCAAGCATTGTTAAAAGCACATATTTTAAAATCAGTATTTATATCTAGGAAAACCAAGGGCTTAACTAAAACAAACCCTAACAACCATCTATGGTACTGTTGACACAAAAAGCAGAAGTGAAGAAAACACATTGTCTGTTCTGCTTCGCSTACTTTTACAGCAATATTATTTATACATTCCTGTGCTTAGTCGTTAATTCTCTATATAACCCCAAAATATTCTAAACGGTAGTCAGCCAAAGTCCTTAAACTAGGTAGATGCTTCCAGATATGATGTCCCTAATAGTGTCTTAATTCAAAAGCAAACAAAAGTAAAATTCTGTATCTTTGCTACTGTATAGGTACCACTGATAAGCTTCAGAGATTCAGATACCTAGAAATGATGCAGGGTCAGCTATTACTTGATGTGATATTTACCAACATGTATACAATCAATATTTTCAAAGATGGGCATCCAAATTCCTATTTAGGCCAGATTTTCAAAATAAACACACGCTTTTCTCCTCACTTGAGAAAATTTTAATTTATTGCCATATATAGATTTAGGGTCTGATAGTTACCTATTTGTATATACTCATCCATTTCTAGAAAGAGAGAACTAAGTCCTCCATTGACATTAATTTATTTTGGGGGAGGAAAAAACCCTCTTCACCTATGATAAGACAAATCTCTCTGCCCTGTAAATTAAATTGCAGTTTCTCAGGAAGTCCAAGGATGAACATGGTCATACGCTGCCTGACAATGTGATATATATGTTTACAAAATGACTTGGCAAACAGAAACAGTTTTCCCCATCTTCCATTTGGTAATGTTTTTACACTTAAAAAAAATATTTGATTGGTGTGCTTTATTCATTAATGGTTACTAGTCCTTGGAAAATGGAGAGTTATGGTTAGTAGGCAAGATGGTGTTGGCTATTTTGGATCATTAACTTACTGCTAAATGTTAATGAGGAATTTTGTATTTAGGGAGGGGAGAAGGCAACTTTCCAATTCCTGTCCATAATTGTCTCCCCTTTGGCATTCTAGCAGATTGATCCCCACATATAACTTTTTTCCCATGAGTAGAATTAATGCACATGGTCAATTAAGAGCCTGAATCAAGTATTCCATTCACAAAAATAACCCATACTCTGTGACCGCCTCTCACTGTTTCAGTTATGCAGATCCATAGTGTAAAGGAGTGTAATTGATGGTGTACTTAATAGATTGGATTGAAATTTTTCAGAAGAAGAAAGTCTAAGCAGGTGTTGGAAAATAGCATAACAGAGCATTAACCTGGCCTTCAGAGATAACCAAATGAGATGCATTTTGCAAGATGGAGGATGCAAGGTTGGGAATGTATTGGGATGAAACAAGTTAAAGAAGATCAACCTGGTTTGTGTTGTCCCCTTTACTGATTGTTTTTCCATCTTGCAGTTTCTTTCTATCTTTTTTCCTCAGCTGTTGAATTAAATTCATTTTGCACAAATTATGGTATACTCAATCAGTCAATGCAAGTCATTCCACCTCTTAGTCGTACTTTCTGATCTATTAATACCATACATGGTATTTTCTTCATCATTTCTGTTACCTCCAAACATAGTCCAGATAGTTCTGAGAAATATAACTGCTTATGCAAGGGGTCAAAGTTTATTCCAGTTTTATGGGATCAGCTCTGTATGAAACAAATAGGAAATGTATGTGGGTTTTGCACCTTGTGCAGTGTCTGGCCAAATCATAAATATTCTCCAGATGTCAATGTTTAGTAGAAAAAAGTAGATAATGTGGACATATATGTGTAAAGAAGCAATTGTGTTAAAGTAAAATTGTCAATAAAATGAAATATTTAACAAAAAGAGCAGAGTAGAGGACTATTGAAATAAATTTAATGGGAAAAATGTCAAAGGCACTCAAAGATGATGGTATAAAATGGCACAAGAAAAACGGGACACTACTGCAAATTGGGGTAGTTTTATTTGCCATATCACAATAAGGAAAGGTGTGTGAAATTTGTCACTTTCAATAGCTCTTTTCTTCTGGTTGAGCATCATAAAGATTGTTATGCAGGCTTTGTCTGTGAATTTTCCGATGATTCCTAAAATCTCAAATGAATGAGATGGGGATTCTGAATGAGGTTTGGCTTCAGGTTGAAATCAAGTGAAACCATTGATTTAATGTAAATTCAGTATAAATACATAAATCGGGTCAGGTTCACCCACAAGAATCTGTGTATTTATGAATCTTGGCAAACTATCCAAGAGTTCATGAGATCAAATTTGAGCAAGTTTCCTTTGGCAAAAGAATTAACTCTGAGTATTTCATGTAATTCTAATATAGTAGTGTATGTATATATGCGTATGTATATATATGTATGCATCTGTGCATTTATACAAAACTTCACAAATATGTTTCTTCATGTATTGATAACCTTGAATCTGTGAAGAGGGCTATATAGTATTCTGTATTAATTTTATTAAATAAAGAAGTTCTTCAAAAAGGTAATGGTTATATATGGAACATTACCTTTCAATATATTAACTCAAATTATAGGATTCATCGATAGATTTGAAGAGAAAATGAAGTCTGCAATTTTGCTTAAGTAATTTTTTCAACATTTAAAAATAAAAAGTATAATCATCTGTCAGATTAAAGTGGAACTTTGACCTATTGCAACAGGATTCAAAGCTGTGTTTTACTTGTGCATCTATTAAAAAGCTTGAACTTTAAGGTAAGTGTTTTTCTTATGAAACAGCAAGCATTGCATGGGTTAATTAGCTGTAGACGGCATTTTTCTAATATATTTCATTTGAAAAGCAAAAATTAAGGATCAAGAATTAATTAGCTATGTACAAACTATGAAAAAATGTTGAGGCAAGTGCTGTCTGGGTAATTCATGACTATATTTAGATATTGTAATGATTAGATTTTAAAAGAAACAAGCTAATTAGAACATTTTTCCAAAGTCACATAGAGGTCAGGGATGACAGCGACCTTATGTAAAATGGAGACTAAATATCTGCTGTTCTGCACATTGTATGGAACTGGTACAGTAAGGCTAAAGCCTTTTCCTGTTCAGTGAGTTGGAATTAAACATGCTAATTTGAGATCTCCTTCAAGTATTTTATTTAACTGCTTTGGCCTTTAATTCCTTTATATTGCATCATTTAATGTAATGTTATTTATATATACAAAGCACGTTATACTTATTAACCAATGTGCAAAAATCTAAAGTACAGATTTTATGTAATGGGCTAATTACAGGACTTTAAAGCCACCTACTGAGTTTTGCTAAGCTTAACAACAGGTTCACTGAACTGGATAAATTTATTCAAACTTGTGGAAATGAACCCCATTCTATGTGCAACCGTACTGGGAAAACACACAAATTATACCTCAATACCAGTTTAATGGGTCAAACAGTGAACCTGAATACCAAACTTATCTACATCTTGCAACAGCAGAGAAGCTATAGGCCCTGGGTGAGAAGAGGAAGTGCCCATTCACAGTTTCTTCCTCAAGTTTGTAAATAACTCGGACTCAGTACACGGGACAAACCAGATTTTCTGTGTATGTAGAGTTGGGCTAATTTTTCTTAAGTTGGTCTTTGAAGCCACAATTTTAAAATGTGTTACATATATCAAATGCAATTTTAGGAGAAATGTAGAATATAGGATCCTTTACTATATCTTCCTATTACATCTACTATGTACTGGCTTTATTTATTTGAATATGGTTTTAAAAGCTAATTTACTTCAACCAGTCATTTTGTATCTATCCATTAGGTCTGAATTTCATCTAATTCATGTGTGTATAAATTGGGTCAAATTCAGTTGAAGTTAAGAAACTGGATCTTTGTCAAAATGAAATGAAATCAGAGTCATGCCAAAAAATCTCTTCTAAGGTAGAAGAGACTTCTAAGGTACTTCTAAAATGGTGTAAAATTTTTGGCTTCCATATCTGAACACTGTCTAAGAGGCTGAAGTCTCCTGCTTACCTTAAAAGTTTCACAGAGATTGACAAGGCTTATACTTTCCTTGGAAATCCCAAGTCACTTCATTGTTTTCCATTGACTTAGTCTAGATTTATATCAGAATTCAGAAAATTACGTCCCTTCATCACGCTTTTTTTCAGCTTTGAGCAGTGTTCAACTAACAACAAGATGAAAAGGCCAACTTTCATATATTACCCATGATCTGTCCTTCAAAAATGACAGTCAGCTGTTTTAAATACCACTATAGTTTCAGATTCATATGTGATTTTTTTCATTTGCATTGTTCTTCACAGGTATCATGCAGATTATCTAATAAAATCTTTTCTCAAAAGTTGAGTATTGTGTTGTTGAGATTTTATGTATCTCTATACTGTTTTGGATAACTATGCATAATCTATTCAGTAGCTGACATTTGGGTCTTGATAGATACATTCAAGCATGTACTTTCAGGAATAATAATGCCAGTGCACTGTGTTCCACAATGTGTGCAATGAAAATGTGCCTCATAATGCCCATAATTGTTGCTTAAGTTACAAAGATGATTTTTTTTTTCAGTAAATGAGGAACAAGCCACATAATCTTGCTAACACTATATACCCAGGAAAGAAGAGTTTAAATAAGAAATGCATAAATTTAGCAGACTGCTGTAACAAATGAAATGGTGTAGCATTGAAAACATTTGAGGCAATTAATCAATGCTGTGTTTGCACATATCATTAAATATATTATACTAAGTTTAGATTTGATTTCTATGCTTCTTTTATAAAGAGTTAAAAGAAAATACATTTGAATTCATGCTGATACTGAAAACATGCTCCTAGCTCCTAGTTTCTTGGATTTCAAATCATTTCCATTAACAAACAGCTATTTGCCCTCTAATAAAATATGTCATTATGCTTTATTCACATCACACAAAAGAATCACTGAAAAATCGCCCCAATGATGGCCAATAATTACACATTTTGCTCCTGCACGAGCAATGAAGAAATCTGTTCATTGGAGAAAGCAGGTGCTGGGGCATCATGCTAATAGTCAATGTGTGCCACAGTAATTAGCCATTGCAATTGCTAAAATTAACAATTAGCTAACATGCAATTCTCTTTTTGCAGGCTGCAGTTTACTTTGTATAATCCTTGTATGTTCTTAGTAATTATTCTGACAGCTTATTATTTTTATTTTTTCTGGTTTGAACACAGCTTTAACATTTGAATCAGTCTACCCAAATGTTCAACAGGCAGTATGAAACAACTGCTACACTAGGCAATTTCTAAGGAACAAATTTGTTTTTATTCTCAACTTGGTATTGTTCAAGAAATATATGATTCTTTTATAGACTAAGAACTCTTCATCTCATTTGAGAGCTAGGGACCACAGCAAAGGTATTAAGGCTTTTCTACAATGATGTAATATAGGATCATCCCAACTTTTAGGAAAAAAAAATTAATGATTTATTCCTCATAGTTTGTCTCCTACTCATCTGTTCATGGCCATTGCTTGTCTGTGGAGCTCTTGGTGACTGTTTGTAGAAACTTGACAGGTCACTAAGTTTTAATTCTCTTTGTTATTACTGTCAGCTAAATAGCACAAAAAGAATCATGGAATATACTAACTTTCCTCTTATCACTTTTCATGTGAACAGGTGTTGTAGTTATCCCTGGGGTCATTAGGTCTACAAGGGTCTTCACAGTCATACTAGGAATTCTTCAGAATCTTTACTAACATGGTCCATATTGTGGAAATGAGAGGGACCCCCCCCAAAAAAAAAAAAATAGAATAAACACTAACATCATGAGATTGCTGCAGAAATTAATCTTTATCTTGATTAACCCCATCTTGAATGCTGTATGTTGGTCTGGCAGCTCACCTCAGAAGAGAGTAACAGTAGACGTAGAAAATAAGTTCAGCCAGGATGATCAGTGGTATGGAACCCTGGAGAAACTAAGCAGTCTGATCAGTATGGAAAAGATACATGCTCTGTAAAAAATCTCAATAATGTGGTACAGTGAAGGCTCCTAAGAGTTGGATTATTTCTCTACATATTTGAGTCAAATTTCATCTGGCACATAAAGCTGTGAAATCTGGTTGAAAGCAATGAAGCTTTAAACATAGACATTTAAGCATAGACATTATATCCTACATGCTTTGTTTTTGTATTAATAGATAGGTGGATGTAACTGGACCCACCGAAAGCATTGATAACTTGCCGACCATAATGGCTATATTCTTCTCCAGCACAGGTTTACACCTGTGTAACTCCAGTGACTTCAGTGGAATTCTTCCCAATTTTTAGGTGTAAGTGAGAGGATAATAAGGCTTGGGGAATTTAAGTAATCTGTAATCAGTATGGCATCTGTAGCTGGCACCAAACCAAGAGCAGTTTTTTAAACAGTTCTTTAAAACTCCTCCATGTTTTTAAATATGTTAAAATGTGATTTGCTTCTGTGCATACTAACCAGCAAAGCCACGTTAGAAGTTTAGCTGTCTCAGCAACTGTCATTATTGACCTTTTTTCTCAGTGAAAAAGCTCAACACAGATGGGGTCAGAAAGAAGCAACAGCAACATTCTCCAACACCAGTATGATTTTTTCCAAAGAAGATAGAGTAAAATATGTGAGTGAGACTAAACTATGGAGTTTAGTTGCCTTCAGTCAAGGCAAAAGTGATGGAAGGATTAGCTAAAAGAAGTAAGGGTCACAGGCATGTTTCTACTGTACCTAGCACACTAGGCTTAGTAGTTTTGTGGCTTCCGTACAATATTACAATCAGTAACAGTGAACAACTGATAAAGATGAGAATGGAAAATGTATTCTATTTCTCAGGAGCTATCTGATATTTAAGGAAATATTCTTGATGACTAGCCTCTGTGAACTTCACTGAAAATATTTTCATGTACGCCAGCTGAGAAACTAAGCTGATAGCCGCTAAAGGAGATAGCCACTTACGGGTGGTCCTCGGTGAATTAAGTAGTTAAAGGGGGCAGTCCTCAAGATTTCTATCTTAAATCCATTGGCACTTAGAGTCTATAGTGACTTTAATTTTAGCTAAAAAAATTCTGTGCAAGCCTAGATTGCTATTTATATCATGCTAAGAAGAATCTTACTCTTGTCAAAGATGAACCATGGTGGTAAGCTGAGCTTTGCAGTGGCTCACAAGGTAACTATATCCTGCCTGCATCCACTGAGGCCCAGTCCAATATGTAGGAGAGTGACTGATTTTTAACTCTTGCTAGCCAGAGCTGATGTGATGTTCACAACCTTATGTTTCAGCTTAACCCACAAAAGAAGATGGACTTAATGTTAATATGCTGAGGGTAATGTTGGGTGGCTGAAGCATTGAAACACACTTACTTTTGTTGCTTCTGATATTGAAGTGAGAGACAGAAAGTGAGCTGGGTGCCACAAGTGCTATTTTTCTCCCTGATACACTTTTTCCCAGTGTGGTTCACCAGAACATGCATGTCAGAGACAAAAAGCTTTGAACAAATGCTGGCCTTTGAGTTTCGTTTCCATAGGTAAATGCCTACCATTTGTACATCTGTACAGGTGCCTCTAAAGATTAAACTTACCTAACTAGAAAGGAGGAGACTTAGTTCTTCATTGAATTATACCTGTTGGATAAACTACATAAACTTTTGGGGAGGGAACCGAAGACTTCTTCAGCCTGTGCGAGACTCCTAAGTAGCTAAGCCTATCTGTCATGCAGCTTGCATTCTTTCTCCCTGACCCAGCAAATTTTCAATTTGTTTCTACTTCCCTTGTAGAACCAGGTGCCTTCCTTGGCTGCATGGACACCCCATTTCAGGGTGAAATCTGGGCACACCCAGCTCTCTTTTGAGCACAGCCTTTCATGTGGGCAGAAGGGAGCTTTTGTGGTCAAGTTTTTTGTTGGATGATAAGAGGCCAGAATCCTGGAGCACACCACAGTGTGTGCAACTTTGAGGATGCAGGCATAAAATTTGAATATTTGAACCCCAGAGAAGAAGATTTAGGAAACAACAGAATTTCCCCTACAAGTCACCCCCCAAAGTGGGAAAAAAAGGTTTCACTGGAATCCACTCAGTACACAATAACCTCAGCAAAGAACAACATATGTTAGTCCCTGGATTCATCAGCAAAGTTTCTGTTACATGTGGTGCATCACATGGCCTTTGTACCACAGCAAACCCTATGATTGAAGGTGAAAAGCAGAACCACTTTTGACCATTGCTTCATTGTTGCATTCCACATAATTTTGCTTAGAATTAAATGGCATATCTCAATCCTGACTGGAATAAACAAAACAAGAGGAAATGAAAAGATTAAGCTTGCACAGCAGTAATGCACTTAAATGGAATATTTCCTTGAAGATTTCCCCAAATTGTGAGAAATTCATAATTTTATCATAGCAATCCACCTCGGTATGTATGTGTTTTATCAACAGAGGTCAGCTCAGATCACTCCCCATTAAAACCATCTTGAGTTTCTCTAGTAGTACACAGTGATTGAAATGATGGGCTATAACATGCCATTTAGGAAAATTCAGATCATATCACGTTAGGGTATACTTGCTTCTATATTGGTCACATTTAGTCTAATCTCTAATCTGCTTTAAAGGTTGTAATTGGAGTATGCTTGGCTTCTAATCTTCATTCTTAGTAGCTATGGATATCATTCATTGTGCACATTCTTGCTTGAAAATGCTCCTTTTCAGACTTACCTTACTGAACCAAAGGCTAGAGCAGTAGGGGGGTAGCAAACTAGTGCCTCAACTGTCTCGCCGTGTCTCTGCAAGCTGCTCAAATAGCTATCCTCAAGCCTATGGTCCACCATAACTATTGGGCAGTTGCACCATCTTCCCCCATCCCGATTTTCCCCCACCAGCTATAAGATTTGAAAAGCAAACATGAGGGGAATCAAGATGTTATGGTTCCTTTTACTGTACAGTTACATTAGGTCACCCATATTGTACAAAAAATATTTAATTACCAGTTTAATATATACTTTAATATATATTTTGTATGACATGGACATGCTGATGTCATCAGATCACAGAATATAGAAAGAAATAGATTATGATACATCAGGTTATAAAAATCATTCTGGTATACTTTTGGTATACAACAGTTTATCGTTTGTGAATGGAGAAGCAAAAATTAATTACATATGGCATCCCAAAGCAGTAGTGACAACAGTTTTAAAGCACTCTCTTCTCTATCTGTTACATGCCAAATGCCTACCAAAACTTATATCAAAATATTTTTGTGGCTAGTGTTATTTTTGTTTCCATTATTGAGACTATTTCTTGTATTTCTGCCTATAAGGTCAAGGGCTTCATTAATCTCAGTCTAACAGGAATTTGAAAGTATGGAACAAATTTCATTAAGACATTTAAGATGCTCTGAAATTCAGGATGAATCAGGTTAAGTCACAGCTGCTCTATATCTCCCTTCAAAAACTTACAAATCAGCAACTTCTAGATCATGAAAGATCATGAGTTACCAAGTTTTAAATTTGTCATTAGAATAAACTGAACATGACCGGTGCTATATCTCAGAGATGTCTCATAACCCTTTTTCAGCAGATTTCTTAGTGTACAGGAAAGGTGCTGATAAACACCTTTATAACAACTCAACAAAAATATCTTTACAAAGTTAGAAATTTCAAATCCTGACACGTAGAGCAAAGACTAGATTTTTGAGACGACTCACTTGGTGCCACTGGTGCTACGTGAAGCTTGAGGGCACTTAGGACACTGCATGGCAGCTCACCTGGCAGTGACATTCATGTTACTTGAGAATTGATAGATGGTTTCTCAAGAGATGAATTAAGAAAGCTGATGGACTCACCGGCAAAAGCTTCTAAAAAATCATTGGGAGGTTGCTGTTGACTTCAACTGGCTGTGGATCAGGCTTCAGATCCAGGCTTCAGCTAAAGATCTTCAGATACATGAAAGTCACATATATGGCAGATCCCTCTGGCAGAGGAAGATGTGGTAAGGACACAAAAAACCCCATGATTCCTTGGACTCTGCGAGTAGTCTGGATGCCTACACTTCATTTCATCTGTACTGGATCCCAACACGGGGGTACAAAATCTAAAACTAAATAATCTCCAGAGCCATAATCAATTTTAGAATAATGAAGTCTGTTTTATTTTACTATCATACTTGTTAAAGATGTGTTAAGGAATACATTCTTAGCTAAAAATTTTAAGAAATTAGAAATGAATTATACTGTAATATACATTAACTATATTATAAAAAATTGACCTATGAAAGGAAAAAAGCTGTTAATTGAATTAATTTTATTTTTCACAAACCAAGATAGATTTAAAATGTGCGATAGCATGCTTTCCAGAAGATGTATGCTATGTAGTGAATCTCTTGCAGCAAAAGGATAAATATACTGTAAGCTTCCTTATTTAAGATGTTGCTGCTGTACRTAAACTGGGGCATATAAAACTATAGTATGTTTCCTTATATGTAGACACATAATCAAACAAGAACAAATCTACCACCAACTGCTTCATACTGTGTTGTGCTTTGACAGAGAAGGAAAGCCAAGTTTCTAGCCTGGGTGTAGCCTGACTCAGGCCATAACTTGTGAGTCCTGCTATTCTAACCCTTTCTCTTGATCTGCTTTTCAGCATGTCTTAGAGTACACAGCTCAAAGCAGCAGGGGAGTTTCTTAGCAAAGGGCCACCCACTTGCATATTATTCCTTCCTTGCCTGTGACATGACACAAGAACAAAGTAGACGTTAACCGCTACATTAAACCCAGAAGGAAAGTAATCAGTAACCTGTTATTCCCTTAATAAAGGGAAACACATGCAGTGTGAAATCCAGAAGACTAATCAATAGCCCCAGACAATGCAACGTGCCAAACAAATTGCAAATCAATTAGAATCCTTGTTTTCTTTGAAATGGTTCACTATACCTAAAGCAATTACTCGTTCATTAGACCTAATTTAACAGCATGACTGCCCTAGCAACAACTGGCAGCGTCTGGCTATCAAATGGAAGAATGGCAGCTTATTTTTGTCTGTTTGTGAGTCTAGCGCCAATCAAAAAAATTTGAATTCCTTTATATAAGACAACTTTTCATTAATTGGTAAAATATTTTCTGTGAGGGAAGACTCAGTTATCTTATTTACTCAGTTGAGTTGGTTTCATTAGCTATGTAAGGGAATTGACATAAACTTTGTATGAAGAAATTCCTGAGTTCTTTCAATGTTTCACTAAGTTGCAGTACTAAGATATGCAATAAGGAGGGGAAATTTTAGATCTCCTTAAGTAAATCCTTTAGAATTTGAAAAAAAGTAAGTCCCATATATGTTTGCATCAGCTGAATGTTTACCACAATTGAAATGACACAATAAGATTAGCATGGTCCAGCACAGGATGACACAAATTCGTCARATGGTTGATAATCCCTTTGATGGGCTCAGAGGGCATTCAGCGTTTGATACAAACCCTCCCCATTGTCTTCACTTGTCATTGGATCAGGCCCTTAATACCCTAACTACTGGTTTGAAGTGGTGTTTTTATACTTTGTTTCTTGCTCTATTAAGTGATGCGGTAGTAGCATAGCATAATTTTAATAAAATGGACAAGTTTTTAATACATGTTCTTTTCCCTCTCTGTAAATCTCATATTCATGAAACCATTTTTTCCTCTCTTCTTCGATTGTATTGCACTGCAGTACTACAGTGAAAGGGACGTACCTGGAATGAGGTCAGTTGGCAGGAAACCACCCCCAGGAGAGGGGACTAGCTGCCCTTGCCATGCTTGTAGTATAGGACATTTCTAGCCTTTATAGTGAATAAAGGCAAATAGGAATGTTACACAGCTTTAATGGTTGGTGTCAGGGGTGTTTCCAGGACTCAGCAAGTTTTGGAGCTAATTCCTGAGCTAGTTGGGACTCTCCCCTTTTTAATATTACTAGGGGCAAGGTATTGCACTACCAGGTACTCTAAGGGCAAGGTACTGGACTGTCAACCTTTCCAGGATTAAATCCACCATAATTTTGGCTGGTAAAGTTTAACCACAGGAGAAGAAAAGGTAATGTTTCCGTGGAGGGTTATTTTTAATGACCATAATTTGAAACTCTTATATTGTTTATTGACCTTTAAACACATTACATTCTTCTGTAAAAATCCCTTTAAACTCTTCTGTGTACGTGTGTGTGTCTATATATAAATATATATGTATACACACACATATATATACACACACACGTACACACACATACACACACATATATTTATAGCCTCAGTTGGAGTATATTTTTGTATTCATTGAAATAATTTCTAGTTTCCAGCAGATTAAAAACCCTTCAGAATTATTTTAGAAAGTCTTTAAACGTTTTTGGGACTATTTTTAGTATCAAGTTGATTTAATTACTTTTAGAACAGCTGCTGTTACAGGGAGTTGGGACTATTAAAAGTGACCTTAAGTGTTTATCTACAGATGTTCAACTTCAGTCTTGCAGAGCCTGCTAGACTTTTATCCTCCCAGGTCCCTTACCAGGGAAGGAAGACTTCCGTTTCTGGTGGTATAATACTTTCCTCCCTTGCTGAGAGGAGTAGTGAGATGGTATTATAATTTTAAGATGAGAAAGAGAGTATTTCTCCAAAAGTCTGTCTCTTTTTTGTGGCAATCAAGGCTGCTCAAGGGGTAAGAATGTAAGAGGTAAATGCAATAATCATAATAAACTATCACAGTTCCATATTTTACTGCATATACCTTGTTTGCACCCGCATGTACTTACATGTTTGATATTTTGCTGTAAATTGAGAGATGACTCACCATTCCTCACATCTCGCAAACCAAAAGTAGCTGGGCTTTGCCTACTGGAATTGAATCTGGCCTTACAGCCCCAGGAAATGCTTAGGGTTGCAGTTTAGCTAGCAGGCACAGGTACTGAGATCCTCACTGGAAGATTTTGGACCACTGAATTCAAGTAATCATGAACCCTCTGGCTCTTCTGCAGGCTACTCTTTTCACTCTAGTACAGACTAAGGAGCCATGAAAGGCACCATAAAATCCATAAAATGTCATTAAGATTTTTTCCTGATGTTTTAGTATAGACTTTACAGATCACATATGCCATCCAGAACTGAGGGGATGTTTAGCTTTTTAGAGGGCAGGAAATTGGAAATCACTGTAAAACTCAAATTTTGTCAAATTCAGGTTCACAACAATCTCCTGCAGTGGCTTTGCCAATGTTCAGAATTCACTGAGAATTTTTAATGCTTTACCATCCGTACATCAATAGTTGAAATACTATTATGTTATTAAATGTGACTGAACAATTGGTTAAAATTAGTTGGAAGCATGCAGCTAGAAATGCCACCTTTTGATTGTCAGAGGGAGTGCCATGAGCCACATTGAACTTAATAAGGAGCTAGAAATTAACTAAAAATCACCTGTTAACTTCTGTTCTTAAGATATTTGATAAAGCAGGACAACCATTCATGCCCTCACTTCAATGGAAAACTTGAGCACATATTCATGTCCATTCCTTTTTCACAAAACAAAAGTACCTGCTAAACATTATGCATATTATAAATACGCTTATATTTCCTTAGCACCTACGTGACTTGAGAGTATGTACCAGTGTACTACTGTGCAGGTATGACAGCCTGAAATGTGTTCTAAACTGGATTTAGTTTCTCCGTGTTACCCAACATTTGAAGCAAAACAGAATTTGATAGCTGCCAAAGGACATTTTAATAATTACAGCTGAGAGGTAATCATTGTGTGTTTGTTGGGAAATAAGTAAACTGGTAGGCTTTGACATATAATATATTGCACCTTTTCATTTTGGGGGATCCCTTGCAGTTGATCACCCTATGTTTTTAATGTTCATATGTTTATTAGATTTTAGTGCTGATCTGGATTGAAACTAAAGTCAGCTGTGAGTAGCTCTGCTGCTTTCTTTTTTTTTTTTTTGCGCAGACAACATGTACAAGTGTTAAGTTATTGCAAAGCAGAGTACTATTGACTAGAAGTCATCTTGAGGTAAAGAAAAAGATTGTGTGTCTAGTGTCTGCACATCATGTCATAAGAGTGAGGATCCTGCTTGTTGGTCTATCCCAAGTCCAATTTCATGGCAGGCCAGGACCTGTCTGGTGGGAAACCCCACAGGTACCAAGCGTGGATCAGAGAAACCCACTGTATATCCAGCCATGTGAGGATGCGTGTGTGTGCAGTGCCCTGACACCTAGTGGATCATGTACAGACCTTTCGAAACCGCTGAGCAGATGACACTTTGGAGGCTCTGTACTTTGCATGTAAAGGCAGAGGCACACATGGGTATAAGTGATGAATATACTAGATGTACAAAGCACCCACAGATAAGAATTAAGGATCATTATTGCTGTTTCTTATTCTCTTAATAAGACACGATTCCATATTTACAAACTTATTTGAGTAAGAATCAATACTTGTTTCTCTGCAGTTATATCTGTGTCATTAGGGACTGTTACAGATGAGCTGCGGCCAAATTAATTGCAGTAGTGTTAGAGTTACTGCCTCAAGCTCTCTGGGCTACACTTATAAAAAGGATTTACTACTCCAATTTCCCTTGTCAGAGATACCATCCCTTTAGCAGGTGCACCAGAATAGGATATATATTTCTGCCTCAGTCCTCCTTAGTTTACTGCTCAACCTCTTAGCTTAGAACATCAATGCATGCACACTACCTCTAGTAGGATTCATCTAGATAGGATTCATCTCACCTAACTTTAGCTGTCTAAAAGTGAGGCACCAGAGCCGGTCATCATTTAGGACCCATTTGCAGTTACTGGAGAGAGACAAGCAGTTCCAGAGATTGTAAGACAGTTGAGCCCCACAACATGCAAACTGTGTATTTAATATTTGGCTTAGTAGCAGATAACACTGTGACAATCATGATACTCACTGAGGAACCTATCCATGCATTTCTGATATATAATGTCGTTAGACCCAAACATTTTGTATTAGACTACGTTTTCCCATGGGAAACAATGCATCACTGCTTATGTTTGAAACAAGTATTTTCTATTTTATTTTTTGTAAGAGCGTGTCTGGGGGGATACCACTGGAATCTTTTTATTTTTAAAAATAAACATTTTCTCTAAGGACCTAATAGTAGCTGAGGATTACTACCTAGTCCACACCACTTTCAAATAGCAGTGCATTTGCCATCTTTGGCTGACTCCTGTATAGTTACTAAGACAATGCAGTAGCAACAGCTAAGCATCATTGTACTCATTCATATTTGGCAATGAAGGAAATCCGAGCACACATGGATGGGAATTGGATTTCTTTGTTTCTTGCTGATTACAAGAGTAACAGGGCTGGAAAGCATCTCAAGATATCATCACATTGATCTTCCAGCCCCCAAGGCAGAACTGACTGTATCTTGAAGTTGGTTAAGGGTGGAAATGTAATCTGTGTTTTGTGTTCTGGTAATTAAGTGTTTTATAAATATGTGGCTGTGGCTAATCTGAAGAATGGCTATGCATACACGTATGCATGCCATGATGAGGCATCTCTCTATGCAAGAAAGAACTGCTTTTGACAGTGTTGCACATGTTTCAGCAAACATACTTAACAGTCATGTTGATAATATATGAGTCAAATGGGGATTGGATTCATCCCCTTGTGGTTGCACTGGTTCTACAGTGGACAAAACTTACTTTAGTGTCTCAGTGAACATACGTGAGGAGGAAGCCAGATGGACTGAATGAAGATTCAGAGGGACTCTCTCTAACATTTTCCATATAATTCCACTCTTTATAAAGGGCTTCTTCTAGGCTATTGACAGGGTGATGACAATCACCCAAATTGTACTGTTGAACTAATTCCCTACACTGCAACTATTTATTATTTCCTAGCATGTAACTGGCTCATATTTTTCAAAAGCTTTTAGGGCATGACTCCTTTTATGTCTGTTGGAATCTACATGATAGCCAGTATCATAGCAATGCCACTCTCTATCATCTCTGAAAGGTCATGGAGATCAGGGGGAGGTCCCTGATGACTGGAAAAAAAGCAAATGTTGCACCAATCTTCAGGAAAAGGCCAAAAGGGCAATCTGGGTAACTACAGTCTGGTCAGCCTCACYTTGCTCCTCAGGAAAATCACGGAGCGAGTCCTCCTAGAACACATTTCTGGGCACATGAAGAAGAAGGTCATTGGGAACAGCCAGCAGGGTAAATCATGCCTTACTGACCTGATCGCTTTCTATAATGAAATGACTAGATCTGTGGAGAAGGGGAGGACAGTGCATGTCATTTACCTTGACATTAGAAAGGTTTTGGATACAGTCTCCACAATATTCTTGTGTCCATGCTGGGATGTTATGGTTTGGGTTGCTGGACAAATAGATGAGTAAATAATTGGTTGGATGATCAGACTCAGAGGGTTGTGATTAATGAATTATACTCTGCCTGGAGCCTGGTAACAAGAGGGATACTGCAGGGGTCTGTCGTGGGACCTGTCCTGTTAACCATTTTTATCTGTGACCCGAAGCAGATGGCAGAATGCACTCTCATCAAGTGTGGAGATGTCATCAAACTGGAGGGACTGGCCATGCTTAAAGCAGGGCTGCTACCCAGAGGAACCTAGACAGGCTGGAGGAATGAGCCAACAGCAACCTTATGAAATTCAACATGGACAAATGCAAAGTCCTACACCTGGAAAAGAAGAGCCCCTTGCAGTGTTACAGGCCAGGGAGTACCAGGCAGGGAGACAGCTCTGCTGAAAAGTCGCTGGAGTCACAGTGGGCAGTGAGCTGAACACTAGCCTGTAGTGTGCCCCTGCAGAACAGCATCCTGGGCTGTATTCACAGGAGCACGGACACAGGAAGTGATTATCCCCCTCTACTTAGTCCTGGTGAGACCACATCTGGATACTGTGTGCAGTTTTGGGCTCACCAATACAGGAAATATGTTGATCAGCTGGAGGGAGTTCGGCAGACGGCCACTGAGATGGTTGGAGGCTGAAGCAGGTGCCCCGTGAAGAGACGCTGTGGGACCAGTGCTTGTTCAGCCTGGAGAAGAGGTGGCTTTGGGAGGACCTGACAGCAGCCCCCTGGCACCTATGAGGAGGGTGTCGAGAAGATGGAGCCAGGTCTTCACAGTGGTGCATAGTGGGAGGGCGAGAGACAATGCATGTAAATGCAAGCAAGAGAGTTTTGGGCTTGATATAAAGGAAACCTTTTACAACACGAGGACGGTCAAGCAGTGCCACAGGTTGCACAGGGTGGTTGTGCTGTATCCATCCTTGGAGGTTTTCAGGACCTACTTGGATAAAGTCCTGAGTAACCTGGTCTGACCTCACAGCTGGCCCAACTTTGGGCAGCAGGCTACATTAGAGACCTCCTGAGCCCCCTCCAGCCTCAATTATCTGATGATTCCATGATTTGGTAGGTGCACTTTGTACCTCCCTTTCCTCTACACTTAAGGATTGCGTAGTCATCCTTGTTTTAGACTAAATTGAGAGTGAGTTTCTCTACTCATCAGTGCAGTTTTCGTGTCTCCTGACTGAACTACCAGCATCACCTCAATATTCTCTGGTTTGAGCTTCAGGCAAGACAACTCTCATTCATGACTGGGAAGGCCATTCAGCTAGTGCTGCCATACAACCAAAAGATCATCCTCTAGCAAATACAATTGATTTTGACAATTTTAATACAAAATGAAAAAGAGAAAAAGAGGAAGAGAAGGTATTGAGCAGTGGTCAGGGTAAAACACATTTTAGAATACAAAAATATTTTGAAGTGACAGGAAGTGAAGAAAATTCTGAAGAAAATTTTGAACCAGTACACAGGGAGTGGGATACCTTCAGAAATGTCAAGGTAAATTACCTCAACTTATAAAAAATCCAGAGGCAGTCACCACTTTAGGACACTGCAAACCCCCACTTTGATAAGATGTCAAATGTCTCCTAAAATCTCCCCCTGTTCACTGTAATCAGCGAAAATTAAGGATACTTAGCAATTCACAGGAGTTTCTCAACAATTTAAAGGACTGGCATAACTGCAGACTCCCTAAGAGACTATGGGCATCTGGGTAAAGATTCTTATTTGAACATCTCTCAAGGGAATGGTCTAAAATATGGCCCAAGACAAGAATCATTTGAATGCTCTGGAGATTTGTATTCCGTATTCCAAGTGCACACAATATGCCTACACACCATAAAAATGCTACACTGTTAAAGGTAAGTATTACCAAGACACAAACAAGAATCATCTTATGTTATATATTTGTGCAGTTTCCAAGATATCTGGGTCCTAAATCCCTACTTGGCATCTTCATCCTTACGGCAATAAAAATTGTAAGAATATAAGACAATTAACTCCAGATACTTGAATAAGAAGTGAACAGTGATTCAAACTAATAGAGATTACATCTTAGAACAACAGATAAAAATACTTGGCACCAGTCTAATCAAATAAAATCAGAATTGCCATTACATTTGATATTCTTATTAGTAAATAATTTTACTTTTTCCACAAAAAATGTGTATCTATATATGGATGTATGAATAAATGATTTGTACTAATGAGGGAGCTCCATGCAGCTGAAAAAAATTTCAAGTACAATTTTCTGTCCCTAAGGCTGTGCACTTGCATCTCCAAAATCTGTGCATGTTTGTTATTAACAAGGTTATTCTTTTTTTTTACAAAATGCCATTTGTATACATATGTTGAAGCTTTTGAATGTACCAAAAATACCCTTTTTGACAAATTGTGCAAAGAGAAATTTAGGCAAGCAACGTATCTGCCACTGTTTTTTAAAATGTGGTTCTATCTTTGGTTATTTATGAGCAAGTTTATTTCAAGTGTTTTAACTTGGTTTTATGAATTTTCTTGTACTAGGAACATTACATGAAAAATGCTAAAGCCACTATGAAAAATTCAAGCTGAATCAAGACAACTGTCTTACACCAGACCCTTACTTTTGAGGATCACCCTATGCGCTGAAAGGATGGGAAGGTTCAATTTGACCCTTTTAGTGAAAATTAAGAAGTAGAGAGGCGATAGCATTTTGATGAAGATGGAAGCAATGAAGTTTTATGTATATTAATCATTATTTGTTTTCCTCTTTAAAGGGATTTCCTCTTAAAGGAATTATTCAAATTATCCTCTAGATTGCTAACAAAAAGAAATAAAATTAGCTAGAACACTATTAAAATAGCAAGCATTAAGAGATCCTCTCTCATTATAATTCTTAACACATTGTCAAGACACATAAGTCAATATTTATGACTAATAGCATTTATGGCACCTATCAAAATGCTTTAGATGGCTTTTTCTAGCAAGAGACCTGCCAAAAATTATTAAGGAGATTTTCCATATGCAATATATTCCCCTTTATTACAGCACATGCTTCAGAGACTTGATTACTGGTAAAGCACAGATAAAAGCTATAACAGAATGGTGGTCGAACAAGTGGAGCCTATAAAGTATGCATTCCTCTTTTGTTTGCTGCTATACAAAAAGTGAATAGACAAGCCCTTTTGCAAACTTGCAGAGGACCAACTTTTTCCCTACCCCCACTCCTGGGAATAAGCCATTTTAATTATTGAAGTTTTTTTGTTTAATCTTCCACCAACAAGTAATATGAATATTTTATACAACACTGATGAATGCTTAACTAATACAGTTCTTCATACAAATGCAAACTTCCTTTTTACTGGCCTCTGGTGACTATGCATCTAGTGCCAGAGTGGCATCATTCAGCTCCAGTTGCTATAGCATTTTCAAGAACCTCTCTGTTCTTGTCATAAATTATCTTTAAGTGAAAAAAGCTCCAAGGAGGTCTGCCGCAAACTCTATCAAATAATGAATTTCTAAGCTGTGGTAGAAAACACTCATCTTACTTATATTCTTCTGCCATTGATTGTTTAGTGACCCTTCTTTGGGATACAGATGAGCATAACCCTGAAAAATGTTTGTGTTGTCTTTCTCTTGCTGGCAGCCTGCAGCCTGCATGATCTAATAAATATTGGCAGGACCAAATGAAATAATATAGAAGAGCTTCTCTTCTTTAAAGTCCATAGACCAAGAGACTCTTGTCACTTGTTAATATCTCCATCAAACAGTGAAGTGTTAACATATGTGATACGACCACGCAATCAAGTAAGGACCGATTTGTTGACTAATTAAACCAACACAACAAGCTCTTTAGCACCTACAAGTGACAAGTTTAGAGCAGGCAAGTGGAAACTCTCAATTGAGTCCCCTTTTATGAGACTATCATGCCAAATTCAATTCTGACTGAGTAGTATTTGAATGTACTTGACTTCCACTATGTGCTGACATGCTTACAATAATTCATCATGTGTGACAATAGCCCAATATTAGAGATTTATGATATATACAAAACAGTTACAAATGAAATGTAGCCCTAACATGTGTCTGCTTTACTTATCCACAGCCTATTGATATTATAATTAATGGTCAATTACTTAGGGATAGAGAATAGAAAATAGTCATTACCAGTTTCAGTCATCATCTGTTTTTGGCAAATTCTGGAAGTAAATGAAACCATTTTCATAGTGTTTGGCGGTTGCTGGAAAGTACACTGTTGCTCACTATAAGAAGATTGGGTTTGCTATCTGTTTTACAGTTGAAGAGTTATTTTAGGAACATAGTATTTATTTTATTATTATCATAATGTAGATAAGTTTTAAAAAGTGTATCTGGAAGGAGGAAAATATACTGAATATTACATTAACACTTTATGAAGATTGCTAATACTGGCCAATTTTACACACACACATACACGCGCACACACACATACACACACATGTACAAACAGCCCCGCAGCAATTAAAAAAATTAAATTCAAATTGTTTTCATAGGAGAAAAAGCATGAAAATGAACACTTTCTGTAAATCTTTCACAGATCTAAATGCTGCCTTAATCCTGGCAGGGTGACTTGTGAGTCTAGTAGTACATTTAAAGGAGTAGTTCAAGCCTCAAGGGAAAAGGTGACTATAGCATGCACTCAGGTGATTCACTTCTAGGGCACTGAATGTGCAAACAATTATGAATACTTTCCTTTTAAATTTGAATAGTTCCACTGAACTCAATTAGGCTATTCACATGATGGAACTTAAGAATATATATATGTGTTTGCAGTACTGGGATCCTTGTATTTAATGCACAGCAACCAAAAGTCCAGACCATTAAAGGTTCTTGGACAGCTGATTCCAAGCTTCACCTGCTCCCTGCTGAACTTTCAGCTCTGAGCTGGGCATGAAGGCTTTCCATGTTCAGGGAGAGTTAGATACGTAGGAAAGCAGTTTTGGGAATCAGCCAGCTGACTGGGCATCTTCTTAAGCCCCCAAGGAGCAGAATGTGAAGAAGAGGCACTTTCCTAGCTGACCTGTTGAACATGGTTGGTGGGCCAGAGAAGACACCTCCATTAGCTCAGGGTCCTCAGCTGCACACCTTGTCCTGGAGTTAGTCCCTGAGATGAAGTACCTTTAGGGAGCTGGTCTAGAGGAGATCATATCTTCTCCAACAGAAATTTTATGATAATCACTCAGGCTTGGAAATGAGGTCAGGAAGAAGAAAAGGGAGCTTGAAATGAGCAGAAGTGAACTGAGTAGTGTCTCCATCTTAGACACATATTTAACTACTGTCCTGGCAAGAAGGGCACCTTTTAAGTATATAGTGTGGTAATGCAAGTAAGCTATAGGCAGCCTGGTGGTTTGGGTGTTAGCATGCCTTTGCTTGAAAGAAAAGGGGAAAAATGAGAAATAACCTTGGCTTTATACTTATACCAGCAAATTACTCTAATTGTTAATTTCAGCACCAATGTTTGCACAGTGCTTTGACATATCAGTTGGAAGAACTGTAGAATAATTTTTTCTGCCTTAGAAGCCAGCAGTGACAAAAGGAGTTCTTTCCAACAGCAGGGGCTAATAATTATAGTGATCCCTTTTATATGTTACTGCTAAGCTTCTATTACCAACCAAAGTTTTAATAAGAATTTTTTAATGTCTTCAGGAGTGTAACATTTTGTCTCTAAATGAAAATGTATTATTTTTTTAGTATTCCCAATTGACTTTAAAATTATATCCAAATAAGTAAATATACCCAATTCATCAAACATATCAAAATAAATTGTCAGAATTTTATATAATAATGATCTGGAATCTACATAAGTACATTTTATTTCATAAGTACAACCATTCACTTGGAAAAGAAAAGCATTGATTCTGTTCTCAGTGATACTGGTGCAAACTGAGAGCAATAATATAACATTGAACCCATGCAATTTAACTCCAGGTTTAATACACAAATTCATTTAGATACTCTATTACCTAAAAACCTGAAAGCATTAAATAAAAATGCAATTATTTGAGTTACCTTAAAGGAGATGAGATTTTACAGAGACTTGTGTTGATATCTGCATCTCCAGAGAAATCAATGCAATTTTAACAAAAGAATTGTATCATATTGAGTTGTTTCATATAATGCCATTGAAATGAAAGTGGTTCATAAAGGGTTAATTAAATTTAAGTAGAAGAAACACAATGAGCAAAATTCTTCACTGGTGTAATTCTGTTGTCTCCTGCGGTTCCACCATGAATGGATACGGCCCATGATAGCTTGAGTTTCTTCTCCACTTCTGCAACTTAATTAGCTGAATTAAAATCTTTTAGATTGTAAAACCCCCAAAAGCTAACAAAAATCCCTACATATTATAAAAAAAATTTGATTAAAAATCCACTGAGTGTTATGAATTTGATTTGTTAGGACAAGAGCATATAAAGAGGAAGCCCCATAATTAAGGTGCACCATGGTCTATATTGATATTGCAAAATTAAAAGTGTTTCAAATAAGTCAAAAGATATGATATGCACTATAAAGCTACTGATATTATTCAGACAAATTTGCCTTGTCTCTTCTGGTTTTCTTCTTTTTGTTTTATTTAGGGAAGAAGAGAGCAGGGATGCAGGATAGATTTTTAACCAAATTCTTAAAATCATTCTTAAAGAGACTATTTCTGAAAGATATTTGAAGTCAACAGAAACAAGATGGTCAGTATCTCACAGGACTAGGCATTTAATTTCTTTTTACAATTTATCACATGTTAAACCCTCACTTGCAGTAGCAATTGAACAGACGAATCAGGCAGTAAAGAATACATACTTACACTCTATAGGACGTAGGTTTACAGATGCAGAGATCTATTTAATAAGCGAAGCTATTTTGTAATGTAACTGTTAGTAGAGCTTATTGCACTCAACTTGTATTTACTATGAAAATGAATATATTTTTTTCCCTCCCAGATAGCTCAGAAAAACTCTTCTTGTTCAAAGCTATACTTCTAAAGGGAGAATAGAACTTACTTGCTACTGAAATTAATCTAAATTACATCTCTCTGTCTTATCTAAAAGGAAAGAAAAGAACCAACTCTTACTGGAATGGAGTTTGCACACTAACTCCATCAGCCTGTTTTCAGTAATCAGATGAAAACTTGTGTTCTGATATGTATTTATTTATTTATTTAGACACTGTAATTGGGAAGCCAGAAAAGCTTCAAAATGAGAAGTAAGATAACTAGGAATAAGCCTGTTGGATTTCTTTAATATCAGACTCAGGAGATTTTTTAGTTTGTAGTGAATATAATTAGATTTGAATGTAAAAGCCTTAGAGAAAGAACCAAGTAGTTCTGTGAACATCAGAATTATGAAAGCTGGTTTCCATGGTCTCTGCTATGTGTTATTGTTTATGTCTTATCACATGGCTGATTTCATACTACAGCCTTATTGGCAATAAGGGCACTATTTTTTACACTCCTGTGCAGCTACCTACTTTAATGCATCTTGTAGTAAGCTTGAATCTGAAATCTGTTTCTGAGACTTCACACTCCCCTGTATAATTTTATAGAAATTAGACAGCATAACAAGGAATTATTAAGGTGAGTGGGGTGTACCAGGAAGACAGACAGAGCAATTACACAAATCTTTTCACATTTAGAAACCAAACTAAAAAATATTATTTATGCTACTGTAACCTCAAAAAATCCATTCCTTTCTAGTTTCTCTGTTAAAAAAAAAACAGTTGAATCAGTGTTGGTATATTTTAGTATTATTTTCATTCCTAAGTTTAAAAAGGACTGAATTTTAGAAAAATTATTTAACTCATTTTCAGTCTGCCATACATAGTTTTCTCATGGAATGAACAAGAAATACAACAGTTGCAAGACTACAGCACATACAGGATATCTTCCACCATTTCTGTCTAGGATTTTCCTGGAATCTTGCATTTAATTTGAGATTTCCAGTTCTCATCAAAGTAATCTTGAGACATATCTCAACAAGAAATGAATTGTACCAATAGGATCATGACTGAAAGATCATCCTCAGCCATAGTTTTGCAAGTACAATGATCTCTACCTTTGAGAGACAGAGCACTTGACTACAATCTCGCTGTAGAGTTTAATCAGAGTAAACTCATGTTAGATCAGAACCAGACTTTGTATTCTCTTTCCCAGCTCGCCTCAGAAATATTGCATAGTCTGTTTTATTTAACCTTCATATAAAAGCATTAAAAATATTCTAAGTACTGGATTTTTCACTCTTCTGAATGTATAGTGCCTTTGATTTCTAGAATTGCCTTATTCCCATTTACATGTTTTATACTTGGATAATTCATTAACTTCAGTGAAGTTATGTCTGGTTTCTGCTGATTAAAGATTAATCTCTGACTGACTGTGTTGGTGAATGCCACCAGCAGTACCCACCACAAGTCAGTGGGTAAAAGTAGGGAGCTAACTGAATAAATCATCAAGCTTTATTTCAGACCAACACTGTTCAGCTCTGAACACCTGTCTCTCTAACTGACTCGGACAGTACCTCTCCATCACCTTCCGACACTGTTACCTGCTGTGRTGACTTTTGTTCCTGAACCACTGCAGATATCATCCTAGGGCATTAGATCAAACCATCTGTAAGTTCCGTCACCTTTAATATGGTAGTCTGAGAATCTGGACTTTTCACAGACTGATTTATGAGCATACTAGACACCTCTGCCTTGGAGAGTGACAGGACCCATTAGAGGAGTGGGGTAGGAACAGTGTTAGCTGTCTAACTTTAATGTGTCACCACAACTCTGACAGAGTCCTAAATACCTTGCATATCTGCCTGCATTCCCACCTTTTCTCTCTCTTCCCTTCCCCACTTTCATATTTTCTTTATTATCCTCCCACATACCATGTCTGGACTTGGGTCAGTGTGGAGCGTTTCTAAAGGCCTGTGTTCAGGGACAAGGCAAGGAAGAACTAAATTATATGGCAACTCAGAATAACACAGTTTGGTGGCTCTGGTAAATTCACTTTCTTTTAATACTGGTTTAATAATGTTAACATGAACTGATTGGAACAGGTGTATGCCCAGATAGGCAGGTCTAGCAGTACAGAGTACCTTAGCTATTCAGACCACATACTTGGTGTGCCCTGGGGTAGTCTTATGCACTACGGTGTGTATCCACTAATGACACTAACATTATGTGGGAATGCTGTAGGGTGAAATCTCGCCTTCTTGGACGTCAGTAGCAGAAACATGATTGACTTAAAAGGTAGCCACAGTCTCGCTCATAGGCTTAGCTCATGTTCATGGAGATCATTGTCCAATACAAGTCTTGGTAGCCCTGTTGATTTGAGTAGAGTTTCTGTAAATTTTAGACGTGGTCTAATCAAGTCAGTGGGCTATCCACAATATATTAAGCGAACTGTGCGCCTAAACTTTGAATGAATAGCACCTGTGAGGAAATTTTCTGCAGAGAACAGCATTGGTCTTGATCTGCTTTACTCCTTACTAAAACAACTGCAATTTAATTTAAATAAATAAAGTGATCACAGCAACTGTGGGTTCCAAACACCATGTCTGTGACAATCTCATCTCCAGAGGTGTCATCTCCATTGCTTTGTTTAGGTTTATCACCTCGGAAAGGACAAAGACAGCATTTCTGACAGTAAACTAAGATGATCTTTCCTGCTGCTCTCATTATTATAGCAGCAATAACCTTTGTCAGGAAGACAGAGGGAATGTCTGGGTGTGGTTATACCTCAAACCACATAAGTAAATTTGCCAGTGCCATTTCCCAGCACCTGCAGAGATGCTTATTTCAGTAAGCTTCAGCTCACTTCTGCCTCTGAAAAATAAATAATTCTTATATAGATAACACTACAGTGATATTTTATGGGCTGTGATTTTGTGTTTATTTTGTTTTGATTAATAGGACCTTGAAATTGAATAGCAGGTAGAATTCTGGCAGCCAACTATTTTTTAGTAGAGCTAAGCTTGAGTTTAAAACCTTTCACTTCTGGAATCTTGTGCTGAAATATTATGTCAGAAATGAAAATGAGTACAGTGACATGAACCTACTAACATGTAGGTTGAGATTACAAAGCTTCCCCTCTCTTCAGTAGGATTGTTGGCTTCTGTGTAGCAAAGGCCAAGGACTTGAACAGTAGGATTGTTTGAGCTCAATACTCAGGTGTATTAGAATAACTGCAGGAGGCCCAACAGTTTCCATCTCTAAAAAATTATATTCATGTTTGTGAGACAAAGAAACCAGTGTAGAACTCCAGTCCACAAAACAATGAGCATTCAGGCTTCAGTACTGCAAAACACTGAAATATATGTTACTCTTGAGAGAACAGATCTAAGATATTGATGTGGACCTAATTGCTGCTATCCCTTTTAATGTATGTATCTAGTTCATATAGCACTGTCTCCCCAGTTTGCAAATGGAAACTGAGACAGAGATTGCAGGATCCACTCCTGTACACTAAAGTAAGTTATTATGGTAGTTTACTTCTCCCATCTGTTCTCCATTCTCCTTTGCCAGAGGTTACTGCCACTATTGCAAGTAGAGACTCTTTTGAATCAAATGTGTGTTCATTCCCTAGCTGCCACACTTCATATTCCAGTGCCTTAGTGGAAACTTCAATAGCTAATATACTGAGCTGTGAACTAGAATGGCTGAGGTACAGCCATGTACCCCCTTCTGCCATTTCTGCTACAAAAGTAGTAACCTRCAGGAGAGGGATGAGACAGGGAGTTCACAGTAGCAATGTCTAGAAATTGCCACAGCAAGATTCACCAGAACTTACTGCCAGGCCATGAAGAGCTAGCTCTACAGAAGGACAGCTGTGACTCCCTCAAAGCCCAAGTTTAAAATCCATAAAATCTTTGCTTGTCCATGAAGGTGCCTAAAATTCACCTAATTTTCAATTTTTCTTAGTTCTGGGTGCTGGGATGCCCAGTATATCTAACTTGACAGAGCTGAACTACTGGCTTATAACTAAGACTTACCAGGATCTACAGACAAAGTGTTCCACTGCCTGTCACCTCTGGATCTTGATCATATAGGTGTTATAGAGCACAGTTACTAGAGCAGGGTCTGCACAAACATGGGCAGAAAAGAACACAATGCCTTTTATAAAATAGATGAGTGAGTAGAGGATGTTGTTGCACTATGGGAGATTTTCATTCATGTCTCTTCACAGCTGAAGACCTAGAACCTCCATCTCAAAGCACCAAAATACATTAACCTGTTCTGGGCTTTGAGCTCTCACTTTGTCCTGCTGAGCTGTAATGGAAAGTCACGAGATGAAAGCAGCAGATAAAAAGATTGCACAAACACAGTTCTTCAGCTTAGCTGATAGCAACACAAAAGGGGGAGGGAGGCAAGAATTAGGGTTCTAATCCCTTCTCTGTTGTCTGTTTATGTATTTTATATTAGGAATTTACTGAACAAAACAAAGTGCATTTTGTGGATTTGGTTCTAGTGAATTTCTCAAGGTCACACAAGAAGTCTGTGATGGACTTCAATAAGTAGTGTCCCAGCTCCTCAGCTAATGCCCCAACCACTGTGTTGTCTTTTCTCTCTGAGCAAGTCTTTTACATCAGTAAACCTGTTCACTAACTTAAGTATTTCTCTGGAATATGGCCAGCATCTTCCAAGATGGAGCTCTTAATCCATAAAGCACAGACAGAAAAAAAGAAAACCCCAACACATTTTTTGTCTTTATCAAATTAGTATCCGGGCTGACAGAGGAGAGAAGCTATGCTCTCAGTCCTGCAAAATTATTTGCCCACTTGCCTGATTAGTGGTTAAATCCTCAGTTGTTGCAAATCAATCTCATCCTAAGTAAAGATAAAGAAAAGTAGGATTTCTTACTGTTAAGCAGAAAATTATAGAGCAAGCTGAAATGAAGGGATGTAATGTAGAGTGAGTAAGGGGGACAAACCAACACAGTTTGTTTCACTCTAGAAAGTAATATCAAGACTATTTTTGGTATTTGAGACCCAGGCTAAACTCATGGGGGGAGACTGCCCTAGGCATATTCATATTTCATTTGGCAATACACACACTAAGGCACACAGCCACCTACTAAATAATAGAACTTAAAAATGGAAAATCAAATGACAGAAAAAGCTATTTCCAGGTATTTAATCAAAGGGAGGATCAGAGTACAAAGCTCAAGACAGGCCCAGCACACAACTCTGGCTGAACTGTCACTCTACAGCRGGTTTCAAACATCTGCATTACTTTGAGTGAAATACCATGAATAATTTATAATAGAATAAAGAATTTAAGAAAAATAGATTTAAAAAAAATTATTACCCCCTGGTAATCACCTGGCTTCATGTTTATTAGTGAGGTGCTTTGGGGTAGAGAACATCATTGATTTTATGAACCTTTGGGGAGGTTTCTTTTTAAAAATTAACATTTCAGCTTGATATTATTTTAGTATTTACCACTCCGTATTGTCTTAGATGTCATCTTGGCAAAGGGCTCCTAAACAACTGCCACTTTTAGCACTGCTGCCAAAAGGCCCCCTTTCACAATAAAGCATGCTGTGCTTTGGCAGGAAATCAATAAAGTGAAAATCTGTTCTCATCATCCATACATTTTCCATCACAATCAACAATCAAAGGCAAGACCTGGGTTCTTTATCCACAGGCTCCAGCCTCCCAATTTTCTGCTATGAAAGGCAGCATAAATTAGAACCCTTGGTTCCTGTTAGCTGGGCTTAATGGGTATGATTTATGAACCATTAAATGAGGTTATGTAAATTGATCCTTAGCAGAATGCTAGCACACAGGTGACAGGTGCAGTACATTTGAATGATGAGTCCACAAGGGTTCTGTACAAATCAGATTTCAGTGACATTCAGTTTTAGGAAGGAGAAATATGTTGTCAACAAGGAAGTGATTTAAATAGTGCCCTGGGTTTGTCAGCAATTATGCTTTTCTTCTTAATTGCTGCAAACTATATAAATTCTAATAGGAAATAAATTACTGATTTACCAGTTAATGACAAGGGGGTATAGACAAGAATGGCTTAAACATTAAAAAAAAAAACCATTTGCCTTGTGAAGCCATATTCAGTGATGATTTCATTTATGCTGTTAAAGTTAACAGATGCTTTAAAGTCACATGATAAACTTTGACATGAGCTAAGTAAAATTGGTTTTATTGCTAAGTTAAAGAAAACTGGTTTTGTGTTAAAGCAATAAATGTTCTTGAAAGGATGAAATCATGTATTTACATAGAAATAAATTTTTTGTTTGTTTGTTTGTTTGTTGTCTTTAATAACCTTTTCCAAAATCAGATCAAATTACATTAATTGGATATAAAGTATTCTGGCTTACCTTGGCAGGATTTTTATACTAATAGCAAAAATGATCACACCTAGTGATCTGATGTTTGAATCATTTCCTTCTCACTACTACCCAAAGTGACCATAACGATTGATTGGCTGCCTTGTAATAAGGCTTTCCGCATTAAAAATGGGCTTGCTGTTTTAATACATTTAAATCAATGCCATCTGCATTCAGGCTGTTTTGGTCTGGATAGGAGGGCTCCTGGAGAACTAGACATATTTGTGTGATATTTAAGTTCTACTTTTCTCTAGCCTGCTTAATAGCATGTTACAAATAGTGGCCTGGCACTCTACTTAATGAATTTTTGCATCTTGCATTGGTAGAAGGAATGAAGTAGCATGAGTAAGTCTGTATGTAACTCAAAGCTGCAAAAGCAGAAGTTCTGGGGATAAGATCGTACAGGAGGACGCTCCAGGTGAATAATGGGACAGTGAAAATACTGTCAGAGACTTAGTCATGTTAGATCATTTTCATCTGTGGAAGAAAATATATATATAAGGTGAGAGGGAACCAGAAAAAAACACCAGAAAGCTGGGATGTCTAGTAAGATTTAAGGCAAACTGAACAAATGCAAGATGTTAACGTGTCTATCTTCCTTTTTTGCCAACATGTACTTTGCCTTTCTTCAAAACTCAGTGAAGTTGGTTCAAGCAACAAGCATCAGTTGCTAATTGAATTAGCCTCTCCTATTGTGTTTTACTTCAGTGGAGATTCCCTTCAAGGTTCAGCTGCTTACTTGATGCATTGTTCTGCTCAATGCTCATATGTAGCTCACTGCAATACTTCCCCTTTCACAGAAGCTGTCACTTTTATTTCTGTGAAGAGGATCAACAGGAGTGAGTCCAGAGTGTGCACTGCTTTTGGGGGTGTGGAATACAAATTGAAGGGATCAGAAGGTTGCAATGTGGGTAATGCAGAAAAAGCATGATGCAGTTTGATCTGTAAGGTGATGGAGTACTGGGTTTTCCTGCAGGTATTAAGGAAGAATTCCATACCCTGTTTAGCAATATTTTATGATAGAGCTGCATCAAAAGAATGCAAAAGTCAAGTCTCTAGAAGTTAAGGAAAACCTCACTGTGCTTGTCTGCGCAAACCTCATTCGGTTATCTCTGACTGCGTTACAATACAGCCTTCATCATACAGGATCCACCCATACTTTGGAAAGTGCTGCTTCTGTTTCACAGAAGGGACTGTGTACCCAAAGGCAAATCTGTTATTTCCCAATGTATTAGTTTGGTCTAATTAACCTTATCCTCTCCCACCACACAGCTTGCCTGAGGTTGCTATCTTTAGACCACTATTGCTACAACAACCCCGCAACTCCAGTCAAATAAAACCATCAGATGTGGCCTTCCATGTGGCCTTGCCTCATTCAGTGTCCAAGATGGTGAGTCTTCATGGAACGGGTTACTGCTCAATGTTTCTCTTTATCCTCCCTGTCTGCCATGCATCCCATGCCATACTCCCTTTACTCCCTAAGCTTTACTTGAATATAGAATTACTCGTTTCTTTGTGGACCTTTCTACAACACTCTAATTTTCGTATCTTAGGTCCAGATCTAAGATTGCATTTAGGAGTCACAGCCTATATCCTTCTTATATAGATAGATGCCCACATGCTTACTTAAAGAGTTGATCCAACTTCAATCTTTTATTGTAAAAGGTATTTTTAAAGGTCCGGCTGTGCTGGTTCAATACTGTGATGCAAGGAAGCCCCAGACCCCTGAATTAACACTAGTGTAGCCACAGAAGCCATATCATGCAGACTCAGCCCAGGTGTCTTTGCATCATGATAGTGGAAGGAGCATCAGCTTTAAATGCCTATTAGATCTAGTTCTGAGTTCTTCAGAAATATTAGGACCTGTGCTTCCCTGAGGGCTGACGTTCCTGTGTCACAGATGTGCAACCAAAAGGCAGGGAAGGTGCATTCCATTGATATGGCCCAATTGTCCAGGTGAGGCAACCTTGCAATGACTCCACTCACTGTGGTTCTCTTTGGACCAAGTTTATGGGTTTCTTTTGAATAAAACAAGGCTAGGAAAAGAGATTGATGCACACCCATATCTCATTCTTCTCTGGGGGGAGTCCTCCAGTATAGAAGCATTTTGAAATTCCATAATACAGACATAGCCACTGACATTAAAGCCCAAATTGATAGAAATGGCTGGTAAATATGGGTGACTGATCTGAAGAAACAAGGACCTAATTTTGCAGTGTCTTAAATCTTTCAAAGCACTTCATATTCAGAGCAGAGCTTGGAGGACTCTATGATGCAGAGGTCAGAGCTCAGCATAACAGTGAAGCACAATCATGATATCAGGAAAGTGACAAAACAAAAAATAGTGGCCACTTGTGATAATGGTGACTTGTGACTTCCCCAGCATCACACAGGAATTCCATGGCAAAATTCAGGATAGGAACCAGTTCTCTAGGGCAGCATGCCATTGTCTTAGTCATCAGGCCATTCTTCTTCGCTGTGCATGCTTTCCCGGGTTTCAGCAGTCAATGAGATAGAGTTCCTGCAGATGATAATATCCTCTAGCACATAACATGGATTCATCCTCAGACTAGCCCCTATGCACAGGGAAATGAGGCTAAGATCAAGAAAAAGGTTATAARATCATGGAATTGAAGTGTTTGTAATGCTGTTATTAATTAATAATAAAGATAGTCTCATATTTTAAGTGGTTGACTATTCAACCTTTATACAACTCCTTAAATGTGAATTTTTAAAAATATCCATTTTTTAAAATTTCCTAGATTATAAAATCTCAGACTTTGGAAAAACAAATCTTTCATCATGTGTTACTGCATGACCCCACAGGGGATAGGTTCATTAGTAGAACTGAAACACTGAGAGCCACAGAACATTCTGGAGCTGATCAAAAGGCAGAAGAGAAGGACGTTGTCTTTTATGTTGACTAGCCATAACAGAGTGAGAATCATGCAGTGTGGAAACTAGAGTAAGCTTCTCAGCTGAGGAATGGTCAAACTCTACGGTCCTGGTCTCCTGGAGTCCTGTCCTACGCATACTACTTCTGCACCTACCACTCTTTCTCATGTCCCCAGATTCTTCCTCTTTTGCTGTCCTGTTGGCTCATCTTCACTGTTTGACAACTACTACTGCTGCTGTCCTCCCATCTCTGGTTTCTTCCCCTTTCCTAACTTGTTCCTATTCTCCTGTTCCTCTCCCTTTATCCGTCCTACTTTATTCTTTTTCCTGATTCCTTTCTTGCCAGACCATGTCACTACGACATACCCTTACCCAGCGACACTGGGGAAGTCACTGGGGTTTCCTGCCCTCAGTTCTGGTGCCAAGCATTACAATGGACACCTCTCTCCCAGCCTCCTCCACCTCTTTCATGGGTTTACTGCAGAGAAAATCTAGATCAGGACAGCTTGGAAAGGCCCCCAAAGATCACAGAGCTCTTTCACTATGAGACAGAGGGTACAGGAGTCCTAACGGCCTGATGGACTGCAGATGGACTTCTAAATTATAAATTATTACTGTCATAGAGCTGGGATACTAGATCCTGGGCATTTCTGCTAGAGCCAGGACCCCTAGATCTTTCAGTGTTCTCCTGATACCCAGTCTCCTCACGAGGCAAACCCAAAGTTTTGTTGGTTAGGGACGCTAGCATCGGGTCCCTTCTCCAGCACATAGCCAGGGAAATTGACAGAAAAACAGTTTCTCACAATTGGTATATGGATACAATGAAGAAAAAAAATCTTAACAAATTTAAAAATTAAACGTTACAAATTAACAAATTTAGTTGCCTAAAATGCCTTCGATATTGTTTTCTGAATTATTTCCATTTTCTTTGCACAAGATACAACATAGTYTCCCATGTTGAAGCCCAAAGACTGCATCACCACAAAAGGTAAAGAAAGGGCTGGGGCAACAGCTTCTGGGCTGCTATGAAACCGTTACAGTGGGAACATTTCAAGGTGACTATGGGAGAGCCGGAGATCAGGCCCATTGTCTCAAGTATCATTAACTGGCTTTTCTTGAGGACTGATTGTAGTCTGGAGTAAGAATCCATTTAGCTTGTCTCTGACTTTTGTCTCCCCATATCTGTTTCTGTTCTTAGTCCAAATGATTCATGAAAGAATCTATCTGGAGAGAAGAGGTTCAGGTAAGAAAGGAAAACCCTTCAAAAATCACTTTTGAAACTGCTTGTCCCCACCTTAGTGTTTTCAATTGATTTTCTCTCCTTTGCTCTATGAAGTAGTAGGAGAAGAGAAAGTATATTCATATTGGTTATTAGCATTTATTTAACCAGCTAGCATTCATAGAAAGGATTTCAGACCCCGATTCTGTGACTTGTACAATTATATTATCTAGACATATTACTGTTATAAATTTTTTACCAACGTCGTTCACATAGGACAAATCCTTTTATGAGTAAATGGAGGCAGATATTAAGAGTGATYTATTGTACTTTCATTTTTCATCATGCTAAAAATCATTACAAGGCCCTAAGAAATTCTTCAAGTTATTTTTTATTTATATTATCAGCTTTATGAGTTTCCTGTTTTTGTTGTTATCTACTTTTTTTTTATCTATTGCTTGAGTATTACTACATAATGATGTTGCTTTTTTCCCTTTTAAATCAAAGGGCTAAAAAGGCAAAGCTGTTTTTTTCCAAATGACAAAGATCCTGGTAATTAATGCTTTGCTGTGGGCTTACTCAATAATAATAATAAAAAACCTCTGCCAGGAAAAGTCATGATTTTCAAAGATCTTAGGCAGACTATAGGCGTTAATCACATGGTATTCACAACAGTGAACACATTATACCCAAGGTGTGATTTTTATGTTTGCATGCTTAGCAATCATTTCCTTCTCTTTTGGAGATCACAAAAAGTTGGTGGTATGATCTGCTCTGGTTCTTTGCATTCCTCATTACATGCTTCAGAAAAAAAAATTTTTTTTAAATTGGCCAAATTTGCCTTTAGGAAGGAAAACCAAGCAGTGCCAATTGTAAGCACTGTGCATCCCACCCTCTTCTGCCATAAAGGCTGTGATGGGAGAAGAAAGAGTTGCTGCAGTGGGAAATGCAAGAATAACCCTCTGTTAGTCATATGCTTTATGGCACAAGATCAAATAAGAATCCTGCCTCACTGGTGAAATTTAGACTTCCAGAAAGCAAAGGACAAATTCAGGAAAGATCAGTTTCCATCTTCTGCATCATAGAAGAAGTTCAGTAGCTGATTCCAGGTCACACCCCTTTCAGCTTTGCTGCAAATACAGTTGATGAATTCCAAGCTGAAATGCAGTGTTCACTGCTTTTGGGGTTTTGTACCGACAAGTTCACTAAAGACCAGAAAGTGAAACTTTATCTGAAAGCTTATACTGTAAGATTAATTTTATAAAATAGCAAACAGTAATATCAAAAAGTATACTTGAGCTGGAAGCACTTTAGATGAAATAACTTTTTTCTCTGTAGTTCCCCCAGTTGTAGCCAGACTTTTTTATTTCTGCTCAGATTATACTTAATTTCTTTCTCCATCTATTACTAGTTTTACAGCTATTGTTTTTTGCCTGTATTTGATCTGATCCTTTCTACTTGAGAAAATGTCGCATCAATTCAATTGCACTAGTATTAGTAGAGTAACTCCTGCCTAGCACTTGTAAGGACAGGTTCTAGTTCTATATTCCAGGACTTCTGTAAATTACAACTTTTTATGTTAAGTGTTTGCTTGAAACTGTAACATGGATAATACAGAAGGAAAATGCCTCCTTTACAGCTTTATACTGCAAGGCAATGGCCTCTCTGAGCAAAATAAAGTTGCTCAGTAGGAAAATAACTTCCACCTAGTGGCTTTCTAGAAAACTGCCATAATAGTGAGCTCAAACTTCTATTTTGACTTAATTTGGGGATAATCCTACCACCACAATCCATATTTGGTTTTAATTGAACTCAAAGCACTATATATAGTGCTTTGTGTGTAGTTCATGGTAGTTTTAGCATCACCACACTTGTGGATTTATCAAAACATTAACATCTGTCTGATAAACTTTATATTAAAACTTCTTACAATTTCTGATGGTAAACTAATTTCATTCCAGCTTTGCTATTTCACACTGAAAACATGTTTAAACACCAACTGTAGTAATATCCCATGTAATCACTTCAGCAAAAGCTTTCTGTATTATCTTTGTACTTAAACTACCAGCTCATCAAAACTATATGCATAACCATTTGGATAGTGTGGTTTAGTGAAATCTAAATGAATCATGAATCTGATAAGATTTGAATCCATTATTTAATTTAAAATAAAATTATCTAAGAATTTAGTATTATTCATTTGGCAGAGCTGGATAAAGAAAAACTCCCAGAAATGTGCATTAATACTTTATTGCTCCTGCCATTTCGAAACATTTACTATTCTGGATCAGTGACTTTAATACAATTTTCCCAAGTTGAGAACCTGGCCACTAGGCTAGTCTGAACATTTTATTTTTTCTGGAACATGAGCATTAACAAATTATTCTTAAATTCAGGCAGACAGAGATGAGTTTCTGTACTATGCAATTAGTGTTGCATAGCATTCATGTTGAGTATCAAGGATATATGTATTCATTGAAAAAGGACTCTGATGAGTTGTGTTGCTTGAAAAATAAATTTGATGGTACTCATTAAATTCCTAGCTATGGGCTAAATTCTGAAATGTAATCCAAATTTCTGCTTTTGTAACAGTACATTTTTCCAAATAAAATAATCAGTAGAAATATTTAATATAGCAAAAATATTTGTTGGAATCTGAGAAGCTAAAAGAGAAGCTCATAATAAACTGAAGTGAAATTCATTTCATAATTTTTTAAATGTCTAAGGTAAGCTGAATCCAAAAAGATAAACAAGCATAAAGAATAATGACAATTACAGTGAATTTTGGATTTTTTTCCTTTCCAGTAATCTAAAGTATTCAATAATATATACAAAGAAAAGAACCATTTTCCTGCTGCTGTTTTGTGCTTTGTATAGCCACATTTCTTTCTGCAAAATTATTAGGTGGTGAGGGTGGCAAATTCTTTGCATATATGTAGAAGGTTATGCCAGATGCAAAACAGACAAGACTGTGCTTCTTAAGTTAACAATAACTTTCAAAACTATTAATACATGTATTTATTTAATTTACTATAGTTCTCCTGGCACGTAAATGTGGGACTGTTAATCCCTAATATTATCAATATATGTGCAGTTGTACTTTTAACATTATCTTAAACTATCTGGTCACCCTGTGCATGTATCTACTATAGACTCTGCTATACTACAGACTGTACGCACACTATAATGGGGTTTTGCCAAGGGGAAAAAAGAAAGAATAGAGTCAAAGGAGTAGAGTTCAGTTAACATGTTTCAGACTGCTGTTAGAAAAAATTCCATTGTGTTCTGTAGATGAGAATGCTTATCCCACCTAGAAAAAATGTTTATATTTGGTTTTGTGGTGTATAGTGTAAAACGGGGTGAAAACTGAGTTCAGAATCAACCAGCTGTGTCCAAAATTTGGTTCACTAATTCAGCCTTGTAACTGGTAACTGACATGATGGATTTTTTTTTTTTTGTATGTGTGAGTTGTTGAACTAGTGAATTAAGTTAAATTAACATTATGATGAAACAGGTGATAACTATATGGCAATTTTAGTTAGCATGAGTCTTATCAAGAGAGGTTTTACTAATTTTTTCTCTTTACATCATCCATGCTGACATATAGTTTAAATAATTAACTTCCAAGTTGTGCACTATGTGGACTACATAAATTGAGTTACATGAAGTGTAACATAAGGATGTGACGAGAATGAGGCTTTAAGTGTGTGTGGATGGGATTTCTCTGGGGACCCACAAAGGCAGCCAGCCTCCCTAAACCCTGCCTGTGGCTTCTGAAGCTCCGTGATTGCTAACTGTGGTCGGGACTCTCTCCGAAGCACTGTGGAGGGCGACAGGGCTGCTCCGCTCTCAGCCATACCAGTATGACACAGGAAGGTACCCCAACAGCAGCAGGACTGATGGGAGAGGAGGATCAGGCCTCTAAATCAGCATCTGGCCTGTGATCTTTTTCTTGCCCTCCAAGGCTGTGAGCCTGTATGATAATCTTTTCAAAACCTTCCAGGCTCAAACATTTTTATTCTGATGCCCTGTAGTGAGGTGTCAGAAGCAGTTCCAGGATTGCAGTGCATACATTTCAAACAGTCTTAAGTTTTCATTACAGCTCAGAAGCAGAATGTCAGTACTTGCCTATTTACTGTAAAGGGAATATATTTATTCAGGCTAGCGAATTGCAATTAATCTTGTTTATGGAAGGCAGAATTAAACAATTAAGCAATCAAACATACTGTACAAATTTGTCAGAAAACATTACAAGAAAAAAAAAATTAATCAAAAGGCGTATGACTCTTTGACTTTGATCCCAAGATTTTAAATTCTATTTTGGAATAAGGAAAAACCAAACCATTAGAAGCCACAAAAATTTTTAGACAAATTGTTTTATAATTTCAGGAGGATTTTAACATCATAAGATGGAATTAAGCCTCTTTTATTGCAAGGAACTCTCAGCACATTGAACTGATAGTTTTCATATCACAATTCTGGAGGACTAAAGAGAAAAGAAAACCTGCACTTTCCCACAGCCTCCAAATTAGGAAAATAAAACACTCCACGGTCCCTGAATGTCCCATTAAAGCAATCAAAAAATGCATCTTCAAGTACAGGGCATGTGGGAAACATCTGGATATAAAGCTGGAATATGAAGGAAGATGGATTCAAACAATATCATCACTGTGAGAAATACTGAATTGTGATAGATTCTGACTCCCAAATCAGTCCTGCAGCCAAACACATATTCTGAGGCAGGTCCTGCATCTTGTCCAGAAAAATGGGCAATTAGCAAGGAGCTGGTGAAAGGAGATTTCAAAATATGTCTATAATGGTTATTTACACACTAGGTATGGAAGGAAGTTGATTTTTGTTCCCATGGAAAAAGTGCTGAGAATTAAAAGGTATTTGTTGCTTTAAAAATAAATGCACATTCTTAAGTTTTTGCATTTTGCATCAAAATCCAGACACACCCATCACCTTCCTTTTTTCCTTTCTGTTTTTTGACAGTAAAATCCTGACATTTGTTAAGTTTGAATAAAAATAAATCATTCTGTTTCTAACTGCCTAAGCAAAAATGTTAAGGTTTTGATTTCTTCAAAAGAATCATTGCTATTAATGTTTTCCAAAAAGGCTACATTTTGACAAAAATCAAACTGCAAAACCATTTTCATTGAAAACAGATTGAAATAGGGCCCCAATATGCTTATTTATTACTTTTCATATCATGAAAATAAATATAAACATCTCCATCTGCCCAAAGCCTAGACTTTGCTGGTCCATTTTCTGAATACTTATTGGTGAAAGTGGGGTGAAGGTGATCACATCCACTGGTGTGTGTGTGTGTGTGTTTGAGGAGGGGATTGATCCATGTGTATAGGGGTGAATACAAACGTTTTATGATATGTTTTACAAAGGGAAGAAGCAGATATTCTATAATTTAATACCAAAAATGTATAGCAACCACTACAACACTATGATACAGCTCACATTACACCACCAGCCAAACCACAGAATGGACTGATAAATCCACAGCAGCAAGTACATCGACAGAGACAGATGACCTTCAAGATCTGTATAATAGGAAAGCCAGCCATAATGCTGGCTTTCGAAACTCAGTTTCTCCTATTGTCACCAATCAGATTGAAGTACTTTGTATTTACAGCTTAGAACTCCAAAATGGATTAGTTTATCACAGTGTAACATCATGACACTAGGATATGAAGGATACAAGATTTATTCTCTTCGATGCAAGTAAAGGAAGCTTTTATTTTTAAATTTCTACCACTCAATGCAGTACATCAAACAATCAGTTTTAATATCTTTGGGGTTAAGTGCACTCTTGTAATTTAGAATTAAATGATTTTTATTAAGCACTTTTACTGAATATCTACATGCTGTACAACTCCACTGATTAAGGATCTGATAGTGACTAGTAAAACAGCCACCTCCATGAATTAGGGAAGCATTAGTGAATGCATTCTGTCTATGGTCCTTAGTGCTTACAGAGTATTTCAAAATAAGTGCAATTTCTGTAAAATGTGTCCATAAAACTGCAAGTGAATCAATGTGTGTTAAACCTGGTGCTTGCAACGCACAGTGACATCTTTTAACAGGTTAAAGGCATCTTTCTAGAGTGGGGAGAAATCTAATAAAATCCCTGTGGGGTGAGACTTCCAGTGCAGAGTTTATGAAATATTCCTCCGTGACATTGAAACTTTAAACGAAAAGCTAGCTAGGAATATATGAAGTGTAATGGCCACCTTGCCACTGACAACCTAGATGTGAGGGAGGACTGGCCAGGTGGCCTGGGCATGGCTCTGGGACCAAGGAATGCCCATCATGTTCTCATAGTAACCTCCTCTGAGAGCTTGGACCAGCTCCTGCATTTTTAGAGATGTTGTTCCCTCTACACTCTCATTAGCTTCAATGGGAGCCAAGAATGCACAGTACCTTTGAAAATCAAGCGGCTAAACTCACAGCTTCAGTTTCCCCATCCATAAAATGAGGCTAGACCTTTCTTATCAGCCTCATAGAGCTGTTGTGAAGATTAATTAGATAATGACTGCAAAGCCCTTTGAACATGAAAAGTGCTAAGAATTGTTGTTACCGAATGATGGCAAAGATTGGGCTATTCTTCATTGCTGTCAAATAATAATAAAGAGATGTGCTAGTCTAAGGAAAGGAGAGGTGGGAAATAAAGGGCAATAATGGCTGCTGTTGTTTGCGCATATGGTACTGAATAATCTTTGCAAGAAGAAGCCAATCTTGTGAAAAGCTATCTACTGTAATGGTGCTAGGGTTATTGACAGGTCTGGCTATAAGTGCAGGTTCCATTAGGTACATCAGCCACAATGTATTCGCGGCAAATCTCACTGATGATTGCCCTCCTGCAGAGGGAGAGATAAGACAAACTATGATTGAAGTAAAAATGTAAACAGTTAAAAAAGAAATAGAAGTCAACCACTGCTCTCCCACAGGGGCAAGGACCAAGGATTGTTGCACCTGTGAAGCAGTAATAACATCAAATGTTAATGTGATATGTGATTGTAGCACAGATATGTTTCAAGCTCTTGCTGAAGAATTTATGTTGTTTAGTATTTTTATATGTATATTAAGTGAAGTGCACTTTCCTAGTCTGGGCCAGTGTAGGGCACAGTACTGGCAAAGTGAAGGGGTTTCACATAAGTCCCGTTAACAAGAGCGTTCTTAGGCAGTATGAGTTAGAGCTTGTGCTTTTTTGCAGGCCTCTAGCAAAAGTCTCTGAACTATGACTGACCCTCTTAATTGAGTGTTGTGTTATGAAGTATATATGATGCAGTTTCCTCTTTTTTATTAGAAGTTTTTACTAGACCTATTATTGTAATAAGATATTATTAGGTCATGACAAAGCACAATGTAAGTACTTCTCTTTTGCTACTGGAAAGAAACTGGGTGGTATATTCACACCTCAGTGATAACAAAGTGCTTCCTATTTTCTCAGTGATAGAGAATGTTAACAGTAGATACTGAAGTTGAATCATTTTCAGATCTGCAGGATGGCATAATATGCACCCCTGAGTTTTAAAACTATTGGCCAAAGAAGCATTCTGAGGTTGATTTTTATGTGTGGCTTAATAAATAATGAGGCTCATGTGACTGCTGTTCAGCTGGCCACTAGTTCTTTTCCTTTCCTTCCCTACCATTTTTTCTCCCCCCACCCCCCCCCCCAAAAAAAAAAGCTTTTGACCTTTTGGGTTAGTTGCAGCCACATTTAGCAGAAGGGTAGCAGTGGCAAAGATAAGTTGTTTACTACACAATTAATGGAAAAAAAATAGGGTAGAGGAGAGAGGAGAATTCATTCCTCGCTACAGTTAGCAGCAGCCAGCTAGTCAGTAATCACACATATACTAGCCAGCTAATCAGCATATCTGTGCCAGGGATGTGCTGTGTCTTCCGAGCTGGTAGGACAAAATACAGAGGTAGAGAACATGGAGAATACTGAAGGTTTTGTTGTACTGAACATAGAGAAGATTGAAGGGAACTAGACACAGGGACAACATCAGAGACACTGGAAGGAGTGCATAGCAGTGGTATGGGGAGTTAGGCAATGTGATGGAGGACAGCTAGAGACATTGTGGTGGAACATGGCAGAACAGTGTTGGGAAAGATGTAGAAGACATAGAGGGAGCTGGGATTACAGCAGTAAGTGGGGGAAGAAGATACAAATCCAAAGGAAATAAGGTTTATTTTATTCTACTTACTCATACAACAACCTCTTATAATACTGTAATGCTGTCAAAGTTTCAGTGGCCTAGAAAACACCTCATACGCTGGCAAAGTTTTAAATGCCTAACTATTATTACCAAAGTAACTAAAAACTGAGTATATATTCATTACAAGGGAAAATAATGGAAAGAATAAATTGGGACCTAATCATTAAGAAGTTTAAAGACAGTAACACAAACCATTCCAGTGAATGCGGTTTCATAGAAAATTAGATAAATCTGATTACGTCTTTTGATGAAATGAAAAGGTTTTGTTACTAAAGGAAGTTGCATGCTATAACTGGTCTATGATATTTCACCTTCTACTTTGACCTTCTGGTTAAAAATTGACACAACATAAAATCTGTGTAGCATATTTTAACTGTCTTGAAATGGCTGATACAGCTAAAAAGTAATTGCACAGAGGGCATCATTATATAATGGGGTTCCACAAAGATCTATTCTTAGTTCAGTGCTATTCAATATCTTTATCAATGAGACGGAAGAAAATAGAAACTTGTTGTTGGTAAAGGCTGCAGATGCCATATTCATATATAAGAAGTGAGTACGTGACCTGATTTTTAGAGGCACTAAGCATATTTAGGCAATCAAAAAGGAGGATTTTGGCTTAGAAGCTAAAACCATAGAGAGATGTAATTATTGCAGTGCCAAACTTTTAAGCACCTTCTGGGCTAAAATCATCTCAAAATGGGCTTCATAACAAATGATGAGAGAGATGCCCAAACTAGCCAGTAGGAAATGGCACTGCTCTTCAGGGCTTGGGTACCTATTTCCGATCTGGATCAGAGTATGGGGAAGTACGCACAGATCTTGCCATTTAAACATAGCCATAGAACAAGAATTCCTCCTCAGTCTTCTCTGCCAATCACTATCTTATGTATTCTAATCTGTCCCCTCTTATTAATTTCCTCAGATAATTAATCCCAGTGTTTTCCATTCTCTTCATAAAAGTTTTTATAGGCCTAGGAGTACAATGAAGGCCTGGCAGTCATTGCTCCATTCAGCAGAGAGAAATGTAGAGAGGTAGAGAGTAAAAAAACAATAACCCTACAGCATTTATATTAACTATGATCATGAAGTTGATGATAATATACAAAGATATCAACTCCTTTATTTGTCCAAACTATAGATACCTAGGGATAGAGGCTGTGCAGAGGCTTTCTGAGCCACAGATTTATTATAGTTACACTGGGCAGCTCATTCTCCAGACTTAGTCTGTTCTTTGTCTAACTGCTGGAAGTGCTACCAAGAGTGCCACATGCAGGTGTGTTTTCTGTGAAGTAGACCATGACCAGCAGAAAGTAAAAGGAAACTATCAATTCACTTTGTGTTGACATGAGCATTCAGATGCTGCCAGTCCTAGGCACTGGTGGCCTTGGCTACATTTGAATATCTGTGCACAGTACTGCGTTCTGCCACAGGCCATGACCTGGATTCCAGGTGTACATACCTGGTAAGCTGGCCACAAAAGAGATGTCTGAGCCCCTCGGTGGAGGGCTGCTGCTRTGCAGGTAATGGTCCTGCTGTCCTCTCAAAGTGAGCCAGCAAGAACTGCAGCTCCGGTTATCTCAGGGTGGCTTCTGTAGAAGTTCTGTGCCATTTCTGTGGCGTCTAAGGTGTTTTCAACTAGTGTTTAAGTGAGCYTTCCTTGCATAGAGACTACTGTTTGCATGTCTGCGCTGCAGCGCAGGGTTGAGATACCCAAACTCACCTTAAACAAGTTAAACAGAACCAGCCTAGCCATTCCAGCACAGTTGTTGGTTTGGACCAATTTACCCTTCCATAAATACTGCCATAGGTAGGAACTCTGCGGCTGAGCTATCTTGATCCCTCATTACAGTGTGCAGCATAGATCTAGCTTATTTGTATTCTTGGGCAAACAGCAGGGAAAGAACGCTCCTAAACTCCTGGGAACTGGTGTGTGCACCCCATTGCCACCATAACTCTATTGATCAGGGGGATTTGGGCTGTGCTCTGAAAAAGTCCCTGATCTGGATGACTGGAGAGCAAAGAGGATGTACTATGGCAAACAACTACAGTTTAGACACAGGTCTGGTGACCATGTATCAGCTCCAACAGAACTCACTATTAGAAATAGTAGAGTTTATTTCAGTTTTACCTAACATGATCTGGTGCCACTTTATGTATTTAAATACTTGTTCAACACAGAATGTAGTTCTCCCTAGCACAGGTAATTAGTTGCTATCAGTGTGCAGTATGGAAATGTTTTTCTCATTTTGCTCCTACAAAGAGAGCACACAGTGTATCACATTAACACTGCCTGATAGCAACAGATGACAGCTATAAAAAAATCCAGCAAGGAAATTAACAATAATGCTTCAAAAATCATCACTAAGGACCTGATTGTGCTAATTGATGTTTAGGATGAGTCATCCAATTAGTTCTTTGAAATAGGACTGACTGCTGTTCTTACATTATTGAGATTGCTAAGTTGTAGACCTTTGATAGTATCAAACAGTCAATGAATGCAAATTAATGACCATTGACCACAGAAGCACAAACGATTACATCTATGTTATCTTGCTTCAGCATCCCAGGGGGTGTCCTTAGGACTGTTTTCGCTCACTATTTACACTGCTGAGCCACTAGCTCAGGGTGCACTTTGAGCCTGTCAACTGACAGCAAGTGGGGAGCCTCAGCTGTTAGCATGCCTGCAGGATCTGGATGATCTACAGAAGCCCAAGATCATCCTATCCTGCAAAACCACGAGCTTGGACCAACCTGCACTTTACACTCCACCTCAGATCTGTTTCACTGTGCAAAACAGCGCAGCACAAATGTTTCCTCTTTATGGTGTCAAAAGGGTGAGTCAGGGACATCGCAACTCATCATATCAGTAGTAGGCTCATATGCTTCTTTCCATATCGAAATTGGATGGAAGAGACCATGCATTTGGAAACAGCTACATCTATGCGGAGATCACTGCGTGCTTGGGCGAGCTAGGGTACGGGTAAACCAGATAAGATGCTGAGAGGTGCTTCAAGCAAGGCTAAAGGCAGACAGTCTGTGGCTATGTACACCACCACCCTCAAAAAGGTAGACTTTGTCACCTACTGAAGAAAGAGGAAGACATCAAATATTCTGAACACAGACATACTCTCAGGCCATAAATGAAATATTCAACATATCCTTTCAGTGCAGGCCTCACTATAAATGGACCCATGAAAACTTCCATTGTCAAGGGTCACCCACTGTACAGTTGCTGTGAGACCTCTCCTAGGAACAGACTGTGAGACCACTGCCAGGTGGGATAACTATCTGGCAGTGCACTTCTGTATGCCCTACCCCAGGCCAGTAGCCTCTCCATGCCTGAAAGAGGATGGAAGGAAAATGCTGGGTGGGGCAATGGGACCAGGCTCAAGGAGCAAGAAGGCAGTAGACAGGAAGTTAAGTAGATGTCTTCTAGGGAGATGTTGGAACTTGGCAGATGGGGGCAGGCAGTTGCAGGCCATATTGTACATTTTCTTTGTGGTTATGTGAAGTGAATTCATGGAGTGACTGTTGCTTTAAATTTTATTTGCTGTCTGTCTTCAAAAAAAGAATTGAGAAGAAATGTGTATAATTATACACAGAATATTAATCTTCTTCCTGGTGATCTACAACTCTAGCATATTCATCATACTGGAACTGTGCTCAAAAGTATTTTCATCTGATTAAAATTGCTGATTCATTGGTGCATGCAATCCTTTGCTAATAGTATGTATATAAATGGCTCTTAACAGTTTGCACATCAGTTATTATTCCTCATTTTTCATTGTTATTTGCTTTTCCTTAAGCACGGAATGCAACACTGAAATTTTATGTCTTGGTACAGCTTTTTGGAGAGGTAGAATATAGTGATCTGGGCTTCAGATGTAGGAAATTAGCAAATCCTAACATCTGATTTTAGCTCTGGCACAAGCTTCCCTTTGTAGCTTTGGATAAGTCATGCTTACACTGATAGCTAGGTGTCAATTTTGCAGTCACCTTCAATCCCAGACCCACAGATCTTTAGGACTTGTGAGTTCCTAAACATGATCCCCAGCCATCCACCTCAGCACTGGAAGCTCCGCTATGCTTCAGGGTGTGAAGCTAGCTCTGTCATTACTCACTGTCCTTGTCTTTTTTCACTGGCTCAGAAATTCACACTGGGAGATAGTTTTATACTCTCACCAGGAATCCCACAATTTGCCATTCTTTATTTATGACCTTTCTGTATCTCATTCTTTTCTTTGCTATTTACAAAAGGAGACTAATCTAGAAGAGTCAAGTCTGCCAAATGATTCACAGAAGCGTTCCTCAATGAAACTTGGGACATATCTTACTTGTGTGCTCATGAAATAGCAGTACAGTGCAAACAGCTTTGGTTTACAGCAAACAGTCTGTAGAAATATAATGCAAACAGGGTCACATGGCTCAAACAGCTTGAGAATAACTTCAAGGGTAACCCTAAATGTCATTATAGATATATCTATAGGGCATATCTTTAAAAGAGTCCAAACACCACCCATGTGAAGATCTTCAAAGTCACAACTTAGTCTCATAGGTCAGAGAAAGTGTCATTTAAAAGCCCAACTACTTAACAGTTCTTTCTGTACAATACACGTTCACAAATGTTCAGCAGCAGAACACCCATCTCATACCTTCTTGTTCAGATCCAAAAAATAGGAACATCCCACCTGTATCTCTTGAGAAGCCTGAAATAGTAGCTGTGCTCAGGGCATGCAAAATACATATCTAGGGGATTGATTTTACATGAAACAGAGTGTTAGCCATTTCTTTCATTAAAAACAAAGGCATGTATTGACCTGCTTTTGGTACCATACTCTAGTGATTATAGCACTTCCCCTAGGTTCAGTTCTCTTCTTGGGGCTGGAGAAAAAACAAGGTCAAATCCACTTTTCCCAGGAGCACTATTTCACTATTTGGGTGTTTGGGGAGTTTTTACTCTTCTTGGGAGGGACACCTCTCACTGGCAGTTGGAGCCATTAAATAACAGTCCCCAAATTTCCCCACCCTTGTGAGTGCTCTAGGCAATAGATTTCAGGATCACGCTCATGGTCCCTAGTTCTCTCCATCTCTTATTTCTCTAAAAATGACTTAAACAGTTAACTTCAGGAAAGGATTCAGAGTTTTTCAACCCATGTGGAGGGAAGTTTGTAAAGCATTCTTTATGTATCAGAAGGGCAGCTGGTATTATGAGAATCTGTAAATCAGTCTTTCCCATGTGTTAGTTTAGGCAGCTTCATGCTTGCCTGCTGTAAATACTATTCTGAGTTAATGAACTCCTCACATATCTTGGTCCTCGGTAGTTATGCAGACAAGGCAGATCTGCAGATTGCATCCTGAGGACAAGTACCTAAAAACTTGTAATTCTCAGTATCATGGTATCCACAATTCTTTGTGAATTTAGCCACTAGGCCAAAAGTTTCCATTATGAATATCCAAATCTGTTCAGTGCCTCTGAAAATCAGATCAAATGCATCTATTTGGTCAGTGCCTAATTTTACAATTGATATTCAGAAATGTTTACCTCACCTCCAGTTTTTTATTTGTAAAAAATGAATCTTAATACTTAATTGCTTCTCAAAGCTTTGTGAGATTTAATTCTTCTAAAGCATTTCAAGAATGAAAAGGACAACATAAACTGACAACTGCTGTAATCAAGTATAAATTATTTAAAACTAAAAGTTTGTATTGCAGGTGAAGTGCTGGAGTAGTATATTGAACAAACTGCCCAAAACCTCACAAAAATTACTAAGAGCAAAACACAAGGCTTAGACACCTTTCACTACTAAGTCTTAACAAAGTATTGAGCATCAGCTGACCTGTAGTAATTGGCCACATGCACACCTTGCTTTATTTTCATGGAAGGCAGTTTAAGACAATGTATTTTACTTTTCATTTAGTATAGACAGGAGTATGCATATGGTAATCAGTTAACATTGACTTTCAGCCCTCAACAGCAGTTTCATAGTGGTTGTGCTGTGGACATCTAGCTGTTATCCTATGTCCTCTCCTCCTGGAATCCATTTGTTTTGTTTTAATGCTTCAGATCAAAGTTCTGTGGGGCAGTAATTACTATTGTATTACATAGATGTAGTGCAGTTCAGCTTAAACTCCTGACTGGCACCTCTCATATTGCCCTAGTACAAAGCAATAATAATGATAGTACTGTTGCTAATAAACTTAACATATTTAAGAAGGAATAATACGCTTCACGGTCCATGTTAGCAAGCTGTCAGTGCTTGCCCTAAGTAGCTACAGTGCACAGGCTATGATAATCACATGTGTACCAGAGGTATTCCTAATACCTATCTTTTTATGCCATAATGTTGTAAGTGTGTGTCCTACATCTGTTCTTTCTAGTTATTTTTTATTTTAGTTTTGAAACACTTAAAACAAAGTTATTTATATATTAAATAGCAAAGATATCATTTCTGGCTTTCTGCTAGTTTCCTATTTAAATCTGTTCTGTTAGGACTCTGTCTTTTAGTTTGAGACCATATACTGAACAAACAATTTGGCTCTTCTTATTCTAATACCTCATTTTAAGGACATTTATTGTAAATAACTGTATGCAACCACATACAAAATACAAAAATCCATTTATAGTAAATACCTCAAGTGAATATTTTCTAGATGAAACTGACAGTGGATTTGCTATTGGAAAAGGGAAAACACTACATCATCTATATTATAATATAATAATATAGTGATATTTAATAACAACATTCCACATAAATAGTTACCCATATTCAGTGTTTCTTTAAAAAAGTAGGGCAGTTACTATCGCAGGTTTTGCAGACATTTTACAAAGTCATTCTATTCAGAAAAAGACCTGATGGCTGGAAAGTGGCCAACATAATGTCATTATTTAAGATAGACCCTGGGAACACTTCAGGAAATTATAGACCATTTAGTTTGGATTCCTTTTGGGAGGAGGGAATCTTAAAAAGCATTTTAGGAGATTAAATGGGGACCATTTAGAAAAGCACAGCTTGATGAAGGATAGCCAATACAGCCTCAGGAATGAAAGGTCATGCTTCACCACCTTTTGGATTTCTTTAATGTTATAAATAACCAGGGAAACAAACAGATAGCATACATTTGTTTTTAATTTTCAGAGAATATTAAGCAAAATTATAAATCACAGATTAATATCAGTAAAGGAATAAAGCACACAAATTTTCTAAGAGGAAACTTTATTATTCTGAAAAGAATAGGAGTAGAGTAACACAGGGATTTGTATTTTCATTTTATGTATGTTTAGCAAGAATAATAATACCAAGATGAGGCTATCCAAAACCACATTATTTAAGTCCCAACAGAGTATTTAAGCATGTATATAACTCTGAGCAGATGCTGAAGTAGTCTTAAAGCAAGTGGAATTACTCAGGTGCTTAATTGATTTATCGGGAAGAGAGAATGCTCAGCCCTTTCTAATATAAGCTCATATAAGGATCCAGATGAAAAAAATAACATTCATATGAAAAAAGAAACAATTTATGCAACATGTTTTCCAGGAAACTGATCTGATAATTAATGGACACAGTTTCTTAACCTCTTGCCACTCAACACTTCTAAAATACTGACATTTCACTTCATGAGTTTCTGATCCATCCAACTTTATCACCCCACAGTCTACAGTTTGTTGTGCCCCTAGCTCAGAAAATTTTTAGTTGCTTTATACAAATGAAAGTGTGGTATGACAAATATTTTTCAAAAACAGCTCAAGGTTTTGTGTGGCTCTATACTGGATACCTGAGCAAGAAACCTTTCAAATACCTGCCTTTCAGAAAACAGGTGAGTACCCCCACCTCTGAAAATCAGTCCCTTTTTAAAGAAGTCCCAAATTGAGCATTAACAAAAATAGAGGCACCCAAAATTGCAAGAGGTAACTGTTCTTGAAATTCTTAGCTACTGCGTTCTTGGGCTTACTGTAGTTAATGCATCTAAGATTAATTATGTAGCGCATTCAATAGAAATATATTTTTATGATGTGGAATTATTAAATGCTTCATATATATATGTGTATATATATATATATATACACACACACTTACATGTATGATATCAACCAAATTTAGAGCACTGTAAAATCCAGTCAGTAAAGTCAATTATTGTATCAGATTACATTAGACATACCACTACCACAAGATCTAGATACATAATATTTTAAAGCAGAAGAGATTTAGCTAAAAATTTCTCTGCTATTTCTTCCCCCAATTGTTTTCATTTCTTCTCCAATATCATTAGCAGTTTGGGATTTCAGATGGAACTTCCAGCCTCATGCTGAAATCGGTTATTATAGAAAAATTCCTTCAAACTAATTTATAGCCAACTGCAGTTCTGGAAATGTTGCGACAAAATAGTGAATTAGCTTGCACAGCAGCATTTTGATTTCATTCCTTCCAAGACCTTTGTGGACATCTGGTTGAGACACAAATGCTATAATTAATATATTATCAACGTATCAATATATTATCAACATATCAACATATTAACATCACATTACAACCTCTTAGTTTTTGAATGTCTGATAAGGGAAATCCTAACCAGCAAAAGCATGGGAGAGACTGCCAGGACTGAAAGAATGAAAAGATGTTGCAGGATTTCCAGCGATCACCCTTGATATAGCCTTATTCTGGGAATTCAGACATTCTCCAAATCTTTGGCTAAAGACAGTGCTCCTAAAATGAAGCACAAGAAGAATTTGAGATCTCTCTCTCTCAAAGAAGAGATCTTGGACATCCAAAATTGTTCACTGAGGTTCCTAATAAAGAAGTCAAGACAAAATTCATCAATTAATTAAAGCAAATAGCATCATCTCATTCTAATTTAAGATGAACAAAGTTTGTACAGAGAGAGAATATCTTCTATAAGACAAGCTGGTATAGCTGGGAAACAGGAAAAGCTTTCAGGCAGGTCCCTGATCACAGTTCTGTGGATATAATAATTTGGTGAGGAGACTGCTCCTGAAATCTCTCTCTTTTCCAATGACATTATCAGATCTAATTTATCTCTCTCTCCATACCCTGTATCTCTTTGATTCATGGATCACCACTGCTACAACAACATTACTATTTCCAGCCAAAGGCAGGGGAGACTAAGAGAGGATATTTGAATAAAGGAAAGTGAAGCTAAAAGCTATACATAGGATAAACCACACTACTCCCTTTTCTAGTCCCTATTTATTTGTACCCTTATTTTACTATTTAAAAAGCATATATATTTAAAGCTGTGTTTTTACCTATTCCCCAGATTATGAATGTTGGGAAATGTACTCTGTGAGTACTGGCAACATAGTGCTTCCAAAATGGTAACTAGTTTGACCATGTGTACTACAGATGTAAAAATTAGTCTTTGTGGTTTCACTTTATCACAGAATATTGCATGCCTACTTTAAAACAACAGAAAATATAAAACAAAAGGTGACCCAGATAAAGGATGTAAGATGGATGGAATACCAGCCTATCTTGTGAGTGGATGGAAATTGTACAGTTTGGATGGCCTCCTGTGTGGAAGATGAACCAGTTTCTTAGAGGACAGAGCAACTAGACAAGTCAGGACAGCTTTTATACTTAAAGACAAGATTGAAAGAGGAAACAAATGAGCATTTATGCAGTACAAAAATCAAGATGTTGAGAACAGACTTAATCAAGACATCCAAGAGCCTAAAAAGAAGAAATAATTGCCTAGGCACCAGTGCTGGAAGTCCAACTAAAAAAAATAAAGAGGAGGAACTGGAATAGCTCAGTTATGAGCATAAAATCAATCTAGTTGGTATTACTGAGACCTGAAAGAAAACACATGATTAGAATGTTAAAACCAATGTTTAGAACTTATTTAAAGTCTGAAGGGGGAGAAGGGAGGTATGGTAGTGTGGCATAGGGTTAGGACTGGTTAAACTTCGTTTATCCCAAAGTGCTTAAGCCTCTCCATAACCTGTGTAGATGCATTACTAGGTGATACTTCTCTGGGAGTCACATATTGCAGAGTTCTCATGTTTCCAATATTAAAACATCAATGGATTGTCTAGAAATCATAGATGATGATGTCCTCATTCAGAATTGTTGCCTTTACCATGTAGAATTCTATATTAGACCTCACCTTGCGAATGTAAAGAGGAATTCTTGACAGAATGAAAAATCAAAGTTTGTTTAGGTACAAGGGATCATAAATAAATTTAATGGCTGAACAGAGTAAAATACAAAACAGAAACAAATCAATCTAAGCAATCAGGAGAAGAATTTGAGCAAAAGACTGTGACCAATAATTATGAACTGCTTAAGAACATTAGGTRGTGATGAGGAAGTTATCCCCAAACATAATGGCATAACAAAGAAAGAAGGGCAGACTAATTACGAAACAAACCTAGAGCAGAGCCAAGTGGAAGCAGCTGTAAAAACATAACTGATTAGCAAATCCACACCTCCTACGAAAGAAGTAGAGGAAGAGGAAAGTTAAGGGTAATGGATACAGATCAGAAGACAGAGATTACAGCAAACTGAAAAGAGAACTAAAAATACAAGAGAGGAATTCTATGGCTCACGAAGTTAAATTTAAAAAGCCATTAAAAATTAGGAACAAAATAAATCCAAAGAGAGATAATCAACCTTTATTGGATTAAAATGGTAGGACTAGTTATAATTAGGCAAAAGCTTTGAATCAATATTTAGATTCTATATTTTGAAAAGCAAGAGGATATTTCCATATTGTCATCTGATGGTGATATTTATTTCAAGAGTAACTAAGAAAAATTTGGTTTAGGCCCCTTCCTCATCCAAAACTTCTGCCTCCCAAACAAGAGCCATAACTACAAGGGCCTAGTACTACAAGACCTAATCACAAAGCCTTGGGTTTTCTGAATAAGTAAACTCTTCAACCTCCTGTTAAAACGGACAGGAATATAAAAGTCATAGGGCCAGATGGGACAAAGCATGACTGAGTCTGACTCTGGCTAAGTGATTAGAGAAGCCAGTTGGGAAGATGAAGTTTGAGCTTCTTGACCATGCTACCCCCATATGTGTGTGTACATTTACATCTCTGAACCATGTTCCTTGCATGCTAATATGTACACTGACCCTGCTTCTACAGAACAGTCATTTCTGCTCAGAATTTCCCTATAAGAGCAGGTATAGTCCTATGGCTGGGGCATTCTTAAAGGTGTCTCAGGCAGAAGTGGGATGAAACTGCAGATAAAGGAGAAGTCAGATACCTACCATCTGCAGTGTTCAGTAATGGGGTTCAAGCAAACAATACATGTTTTAATATGGACTGATTTTGTCATAGATCTAGGAATAAAGAAGCTGACAGAGGAATTCTCACAATAGGAGTTTCTAAAGCAAGAATGAATGATGTTGTTAGTAACTTAGAGGATACAGTAGACATTCAGTTGAGATTTCTCCCTGCAACACTGCTCAGGCTCAGCCTGTACTAATAACAGCTCTTTAGGCCCTCAATTTCAGGTCTTTTCTGAGGAGGGTGCCTTGAATTCTGATCAGGCAGTTACAGCAAGCTACTGACATCATTGATATTTGTGGATAAATGCTCCAAAATCACTGTCATGTGTTTTCCACCTTAAGAATATCTTTCTCAGGAACTAAATGTCTTCCTCAGCAGGGGAACACTGCCATATCCCGTCCATTTCAGTGTTGCTTTAGACAGATTTCTGTTATAATGTGATCATGCTGATAATATCAGCTGTCCAAATCAAGATAAAAAAAAATTGACTTGTTGGAGCTTTCCAGAGGCCCAGCTCATTGTGGGGGTCCTTGTCATCTCTGTCTGCTATTCAGCAGCAGAATACTGTATTTCAATGTGGGACTATTAGCTGTGCTCATCATCTTGCAATTCCATTCAGTCACACGCATATCAGTGGCTCTAAAGTCCAGATCCATATGCAGGCTACTAAACCCATGCAACGTGTCCCATTAGATAAGATAATAGCATGATTGACTTGATCTTCTGCTCTACCTGCATCTCTTTAATCCTTGTCCAGCCTCAAACAGTGATTTCCTTGAAGGTGAGACTTTGCCACAGCACAACTTCCCAGTGATGTCTTGTTACAACAAACCAACTTCTTGTTGAAAAGATTTTAGCATCATCTGTTTTTCTTCTTTGTCAACTTTTTGATCCCCCTAATCTACTTAAAGTCAACACATGAGCTTCAGGAACAATCCTAACTACAGATATAGCCTATCTGCAGTGTAGACTATAACTCAAATGATACAGTTCTGTTCCCTGACCAGACCAGATGGAAGTATAAACATACTGAATTCTGAGAATACAGGGGTTAGCTGGGCCCAATGCACATATCCCACTAATAACTGTGGTCTCATGTGATCTGGATGTATAAGTACAAGAATACTGAGCAAAGGGAGAGGGTATATACTACCTTCTTTCTTGCTGCTGGTTCAACCGTTATGAGAATACTGTGTTCACTTCTTATGTCCACAGTTTAAGGACATTAATAAATTGGAATTGGTTTTGAGGTAGAGCCACAATAATAATCAAGGATCTGGAAAACAGGCCTAGTAGTCAAAGTTCCAAGAAACTCAGTCTGTTTGGTTTAAAAAAGGATTGTCTATGTGACAAAATTGGACAACAATGTGATTTTACACTGCCTCAGCTATTCCATATTGATTCCTTCTGTGGCTGATCTTATTGCTTACGTACCTTTTTAAGAGGTAGTTTGTTTCATTTCAAAGTGAAATAAACAATCTCATGTATGTTATATAAAAATGTTTTTTAGGTAAGGTAGTTTGATTCTTAGTAACTTAGTATGCATCAAATGGGTGTATTCGTCAAACTAGAATTGACTAGCTCAAGCACTATGAATTCATATACTTTCTGCACACTAAATTCTGTCCACAGACAAACCCAGGAAGAAAGTTAAACAGCGATTTGGCCAGGGTCTGTAAGTTTTTTACTAAAGAAAGATGAAGTTTGATGAAAGTTGTCTGTTTGGGCAAATGTGTAGCGAGACTCAGTGACTGAAATTAAAAGCTATGCAAATTCAGAATATTTTTTCATGGTTATGATAGTTAATCATTGAAACATTATACTTAGAGTTTTGGTAGATTTCCCATCTCTGGAACTACTGTAATCAAGAACAGTATGTTTTCTCAAACATATGTTCTAATTCTAAAAGGAATTAATTCCACAAAATCCTTAGCTCTAGGTTATGTGGAAGGTCCGACTAGATAATTGCAATGGTTTCTACTGGCTTTATATTATACAAACAACCTAAGAAACTGAGTGAACAGTTGTTTGTGGGACAAGCATTATGGTCATGATGCCCTTCCAGTGGCAAAGCTTGTTTTAACTACAATGCCAGAGACTTGTGATTTGTAAAGAAAAGAGACTTGTAATTTGCTAGTATCACACATTCTGGCTCTTTGGATATCTTCAATAATTTCACATTTCTTTCTAGTTTTACTACATCACTGAATAAAAATCACAAAAGATTATCAATACGTTAGTAAATTCACTCATTTTAGAAAAAGTATTTATAATGATAGAACATATTGGTTTGACATGTATAAATTGACCATTAAAGTCTGGTAATGCACAGTGATTAATGTATGACTCACATGTATATGTCTGTGCAGGTAATAAAATTGTAAAATAAGCATTCAGTAATATATCTTCTTCCCCAATATTATAGTTCTAAATAATACTGATAAAAGTCCATATATGTGAAGAAGATTGGAAATCCACTTAAGATACAAATGTGGACTTCTGCTCACAAAGAAATTAGATTCAAAGTAAGTTTTCAGAATTAAAAATTGGAAAATAAGGCTATTACAGCATTTTCTGGTATAGTATAAGAGATACTGCTCAAGCATGTTACTGTATATAGTTTAAATACCTAGCTCCTTGCACTTCTTATACCAAGACTGGCACCATTTCACTTTACAGACAGCTTTAGAATAGGCTTTATGCATGGAATCTGCTTATCAAGTTTTCAAAAGCACAAATATGTCAGGATCTGTCACCCTTTTATCTTTGTGAAGAATGCTGGGCTAAACTGAACCTGATACTTGGGCAAATGTAAAGACTTATGAGGTTGCAAGGGATCCCAACCTTTGAAACACTGGCATAGTCTGCAGAGGGACAAAAGAGAGGGAGGAAAACAGAAAAATTCGTGAAAAAATCCACAGTGGTTAGGAGCCTCAATTACAGACCAACATCCCATTGTGCATTGTTCAATAACAACAGATGGTTCTTTCCCCAAAGCACTTACAATAAATGTGGATTTAAAATTCATTTTCCAGGAACGCTAGGACATTTGTGTGCGCACTGAGTTTACTATATAGGCAACAGACTTTTGGAAATAGCATGTATTAGTGGAATAAAGCCAGTCTGAGTTCATGTATTGTTAAACTCTGTCACAAGATAAAGGTTATTGTGTAATATTAGGCAAAGATATAATTTCTTCATTAATAATTTACAATTTTTAAATGCCTTTCTACAGTGGCTATAGAATTTATGCACCTGACACAGGGTCTGAATGAGAAAAATAAAAGATTTTGCATTCTGTCACTGAATGACCTTGAGAACCATAATACAAATTAGAAAATATGTTCTATATTTGTTTCGACAAATGTATTCTCCATAGTATTATGGTAATTAGTTTTAAGATCATAATAATTTAACAGTCCTTCACTTCTTCAAGTATTCTGGCCTTGGATAACTCCTTGAACTTTCATGTAAACATTACCTGCAAAATCTTGGTATACATTTTTAATACCCCAAACTCTTTACTCTCCTTGAAATATGTTTAAAGATAGTATGGTTTAATGAAAGGCCAGATGAAGCCATTTCATGGTCTTATGTGCCACAGCTGAAGTAAAATTAAACTGCTATGTACACAGACATGTTATTAAATGTATATTTTCCTCTTCATTTTTATGAAAATCTTTTTCTTTTTTTCTTTAAGTAAAAAGGAATGAGTTCCCCCAGAGGATACATCTTTGACATGGAGCAACATCAACATTGTTTCACTTTCATAGGCTTGGATCTAGGAATGAAATTCTCCATTAAACTTCATAGCTCAGTTCTTAGCAGCCCTGATAATGATGAACTAGTCCATATATCTCACTACAAAATCATTAGAAACGGAGTACATCAATGCTATGACTCTTGGGATCTTGCTACTCTTTTATGCACAAACCTGCTTCCAGACAGCTATGATGATCTAGCCTTGATGTATACAGGGACTATGGAACTCTCTGGGAATTTCCAATTTCTCTTTCCCATACACTTTTTTCTTTCTTTTTTTTTTTCAGAAGCTGATCTTTTGAAGCTACTCAGCAGCAACATTCCTCCCAAAATCTCCCTAGCTTGTGCGGAGACAACAATGTCATCTATAGCATTGTAATGAGCTAAAATGTTCCATACACACAATGAAGTTATGTTGGCTATAAAACTGTTGGAGGAGAACAATGCCTTCCCATAAATAAGGCATTGGCTCCATTTCTGGTCCCTTAACTTGCTGGGCATAGTTCTGGGCACCATGTCCAGAACTCCCTTTCACATTTCCTATCTTTCCTCGTTCCCAAAGCTTTTTGAAGTCCTTAGATCAATAAGGTGCAATCTTCCACTTCTTTCCAAACTGCTTCTTATATTAACCATCACCTGGTTTCTTTCTTCTTCAGATTTCTTTTTCCCCTTCAACCAAGGTTCTTGTTCTCCCACCTCTTGCATCTGTTTGAACATGGGGATCAAGCTGGAAGAACGTATATCTGCACTGTCTACAGGAAAGTATCTCATTGTGGTACCGTGAGTGGATGGTATACATTAGATTACGCTACTTCTCTCCACATAACTCCGATTTGTGGACCTCAACTGTCAGAAAGGAGCTGTTGGCTTTCAAGAGGAAAYCAGCTTCACAAAACCCAGAATGACATGAGCCCGTGCGGCCCTTCCAAGCTGCAGGAACTGATCTTTCACTCTTAGTTAACAGGACCAAGTAACTTCTGCCTCATCTCTAAAGATTGGGCTTCCTTTTTCTACTACAGTCTGTCAGCAAACCTGAGCAGATCGGCCACATACTTTCTCTGAGTATAAGTGATTATTATTATAGTAAGGACTATATTTTCCCATATTTTACATCATTAAGTCCATCCTTCACATCCACAATAGCAGGTACAGGACGTATTTTTGTCTTCTGAGCATTTACAAGGAATTCAGAGCAAACCTTCCTCTGATTTCCACCTGCCAAAATTCTGTGAACTTGCGTATAATCCAAAATTTGCCAGAGGTCCTTCCAAAAGGCATACAAGGCCATGGTTCAAAGCAATGGTGCAGAACGTTTATGTCAGAAACTGAGCGGTGCTCAGCTGCAGACACTGACTCAGCTGTTATGCAGACACCTGGCAGATACAGACCTTCAGCTGCCACCTGTGCTGCCTACATTGTGCAATCACTTCCCAGTAATCTTAGGGTAAAAATGGAGGGGAAGAAGGAGCAATAACTGTGGAGAAAGGAGAGTGCAGTAAGTTTAATATAACCTCTAATATCAAGAAGTGTAGGTCACAGACTAGTTGATTTTGCTTGCAACCAAAGCAATTTTCACAGTAGGTGATATACAAAATTATCCCAGACTCATTCAGTTTTTTAGAATAATCCAGGAGAATTACACACATATAAAATTCATATTGTATCTAGGGCAGTCATTACTACAGGGGCTGTCTGACAGATACATGCTTCCAAAGACTCCTTCAGAGACATCACAAGGAGAAGCCATTAGGTTTTTGTAATCTGCAGAGGGTAGTAAGTTCTGAGTGATATTATCAGGAGAATTGTTTTTTACAACAATATATTCTTTAACACCCAACTCCATGTCACATGTACAGGAGCACATGCCAACAAGAGAAATTAAGACAGAGGAAAGAAATAGTGGGAAAGCAATGCAGTACAATGGCGGCTTCCTCTTTCTTTTCGTACTAAAAGGGAGACAGCCAGAGGATGACTTATTTTGACAATTCCTGCAGTTAAATCTACCTTTTGCTTACCTTCCCTACCTTTCACAGAACTCATCAGAGCATTCCAGATTAAGCTGGGCTGCTCTCAGTTTTAATAGGTTTCAGAAATGTAGTATGTAGAATAAATGGGGTAAATTAGTAAATTCATTTGTACAATGGCAATCATGCCCTGAGCTTTTATAATTGGGCTTTTGTTCTCAGGCCTTTTCATATGTCTTTTTCTTAGAGGTAACCTCATGTGTGAGAGCTAAAGCAGTTCTCTCGTAGACAGCCCTTTCCTTTCCACATGCCAGCAAAGGATTAACCAAAGAATTATTTCTCACTTTATTTTCTCTTCTGTATCTCTCTGTGTTTGTTGTCTGTATCTGTTTTTGGCCAGGTTTAGAGGCTCTATGAATTGTTTATGTTCTTTTTTTTTATGTTCTTTTTCTTTTATATTTAAAAACTTTTTTGAACAGTATGTATATGCTAGTCCAAAAATATGGCTATCCTTAATATAGATACCTTTCTCTAATTCACTTTCATTTGTTTTTTTATAAATAATTCATTGCATCTAGGATTCAGGGAAAAAGCAGGCCTTTCCTATATGTTAGTATATTCAGTATGTAATGCAGTAAGATCATGATTTAAACTATTCTGCAATACTGCAAAATATTAAATGATATTTCATAAGCTGTGATCATTTTTCTCATGGAGTTGCTAAGGTAACAGTGGAATTTGTGTTCATTTGTTCACTTGATTATTTATTACATTTTAAAAATAAAAGATTTTTATATTAAGTTGTATTTATTATTTCTATAACCTCTGCACTTCTCCATAGGCTTCCATGTGAGAAAAAAGGCAGCCTGGTGTTTGGGAGAACCTTTTCTCATGGGAGAGTAATGTGGGGAGCAGGATAGAGCCCAAGATAGATAGCTAGGTGGCTTATTGCTCATCTAGAAGACTTAGGTGTTAGGAGATTTTCATCATCTGTTGAATTGCCTTGGTTCTGCTATCACATAGTAGATGTTTTTGCTGCATGATTAGCCTAACATCTGGCATTATTCTTTGATGGAGCCCTTCTACTGTTGGCCAAGTTGAAGACTTAATTTCATCAAGCTCAGCATAACCATGTCCTGTCTACTTCAAGAGAAGTGGCAAGCCACTCATGACTTGACCGTGGTGTTCTGTTCTGAGGCTTCTCTTAGCTTACCCTTCTTGTGATACCTGGCAAGCTTGGTAAGTGCCTGTGCTGCAAGGCAGCACACAATCAGCTGGACAGGCTTTGCTGCATTTGCTTTTCACCCTGTCCACTGTCCCTGTAATTCCACCTCAATGTCATCACAGTTCCTTGTATTCAAAGGCTTCTGTGCAAAATACCCACTTCAGTATTTATTTTACTGATTCATGAATATATTAAAACACATTCCTCTTGGAATAATAGAAGCTTGTCTTTTAATTAAAAAGTCAGGTGACCATCAAATACCTATAGATTGTAGTTTCAGCACATGCAGGCTGTTCTGATGATACAACCTTTAGGGAATCTCAGTTTCAAGGCTTAGGAATGACCTTTCTTACCCATCACTTCAGTAACTCCAACTTGCTGTTTGCATTGAATCGAGCAAATGGTATGAATGCATGAAGTGCTTATTAAGTTTGATGCTTTTGTTCACCAGTTTACTGCCTTCCCATCTGCCCTTTACTTGTAGAGGACTTATGATAGAAGCTGAAGTAAATGCAGTTATCCTGCTGTTGTCTATTTAGCTTTCATTAAGTAAGTTGGTGCAGGGCTCACACTCGTTCTCAAAACCAGCCCATCATCTAAAAGTATTTACATAAGACTCTTTGCATTATATCCCAAACTCTGCAACACTAGTATTAACTACTGACATCTGCCAAGTCTGACTAGTAAGTGCTTTACAGTATCAATTCATCCTAAGCAAAAAGCATGTTTGAGTGCTGCAGTGCTCTTGTTAATGCCACTAAGAAGTATCAGAGCTTATATGACACCTAGGAGAAATTAGTACCCACATTCAAAGAAAAGCTTTTGTTATTTCCCAGAGTATTATGTGGACTTTATTGAGATGACTGCATCTGACACCTGCTGTAATATAAAATGCAGCTATAATTAGCCAACTGATGCTCTCTGCAGTTTAGGTCGAATCCCTTCTGTGGGAATTATGCTTTAAAATATTCAGAACTCCAAGTGGCTCTCATTACATTTAATTTTTACTTAGAATTAGGTGGTCTGGAAAAAAAATTTAGGATTGTAATAGCCCCCTGCTGAATGCCACACAGCAACGTGAAAACCCATAGATTTTTTTCCAAATAAAAAAATGAGAACAGCAGACTACACTACAGCCTTCAATTGAAGTCTGGCTTTGCTTAATTGTACTTTTTGCACTCATCAGTCTCTCCTCTTCAGAGCAAGCTACAAAAATTGCCTGAATAGCCAAAGAAAAGTTTCCCACAGTCACTGGCCACAGAAAAACACCATTGTCCTTCCTCACAGTTTGATGGACAACATTTCTATAAATGGGTAGCCAGTCTGTCAATGGTACCCTTGCTGAAAAGGCAAAAGAAGAGAACAGATTCTGCCAATATCTGACAAAGCATGTTAACACATAATCAGGCATTCACTAGTCAGGCAGCTGCCCCTGGGACCTTCATAACACAGGTGCCTTTAAGCCATTTCCTATTCACAGATAAAGGAAACAAGCAGGAGATACCTGGGAAAGGAGCAGTCTATTGTGGCCTGTCAAATGTCCATCTTCTAGGCTGCCTGCATAAAAACAGAAAGAACATAAAGAAAACTTCAGCGTGAACCACTAAATTATAAAACAGCAAAATACTCTCTAACTCCATAACTTTTATCTTTCTGTAAATAATAATAATAATAATAATAAAAAAGAGTGGCAAAGGAGCATGATGCCTTATATGTAGTATCTTCTTCATTCTTTTTACTACATCAAACTGAGCAAAAGATCTGTCATGTCCCCAAGGACAACAACTAGAACAAAGCCAAAAGTGGTGGTTCCAGGACAATCACCTTCACCCACTGCTTCTTTGGTATGTTTTTTTCCATGCCTACTCTCCTCACCCCTTCACCGGGCTGAGATTATTAAATTCATCCTTTAACTGGGGAAATAAGAATGTTCTGATGGACCAGCCTAGTATGACTAAAAGATGATTAAGCTGCAAGACACAGACTCTTTCCCCCTTTTTCATGCACTTTATCTTAACAGCATAATTTTCATAATAAGCTAGTCTCAGTAAGTCTAATAAACAAGTGGCATTTGATAGCCAATGTTACCTAAAGGCCACTAAGTACACTAAGTAGAGCAATAAATTTAGCACTGAATAGATCATTATAAGACAACAGTTAGCTTTATGCAAAAGAAAACATTTCCTTTTCATGATGGCATATAMACATGCCTATCTCATATACTCAGCATATTAAATGCCAAAATCTGTATCCCCAAGCAGGAACTTGGCTTTCATTTAAATAATCACATTGATTTCTTATGGATAGTTAAAAACACAAATGGTGCTTTTAGTAGCACTACCTGCATGTTTAAAGTTAAACACATGAAAAAACTATCAAAGTCTATATAAGTTCCTGATGTAAGCACTGCATGGAAGCAATAGGGCGAAAAGGTCCAAGAGATGTATCACAGCTGAATTGCCCTGATGCTGGGAGGCTCCTGCCGGCAGTGTGCTGTCTCTGGGAACATAAGCTGCTGCAGTGCAGCACAAAGCACTCACAGCAGAAGCCAGAATATGGCATGGTAAGAATAAGGAAATATGAAAAGCCCTTCTGTGCAATTCTTTATGAAACAGTGCTGATGTCTTGCCTTCTCCTCAAACAAAAACGTTCCAAAGAGAACAGTTATGATTTCTCACAATTATCATTCTCCTGCCAGATCTACTCTTAAAGACATGCTATGCGTATATGTATGAATTTTAAACAGGAAAGTTGCTGAGCGCCTGCAATAAAGTTATTCAAATGGAATTCATAGCCATAATGAAATTAAGTTGAAGCCAATAACTACAAAGATTTAGTTAAAATGCAGTATCATAACATAAAATGAAAAAATATACGATACCCGTTGTCATTTTTCTTGGTCAGTTTTGAGAATTCTGTGTAGTACAAGGTTTCTTAGAATTCCCGTACCTGGGCAGCTGAACTGCAGTTATACTCTCAACTTTTAAAAAGGACTTCTTGTTCTCTGTTGAATCAGCCTCAGGTCATTATCAAACTTACAACCTAGGCCCAGTCTTGCAAAGGCTTTTACACACAGGCTTAGCTTTATGCACATGAATAGTCCTTTAGAATTCATTAGAAAGATTTGTGCACAAAGTAAGCAGGTGCATGAGTAGTTTCGCTGAAGGATTGGGACCCAAAATGTCAAAGACTCCATATTCCCTATTAACAAATACCTCTTCTGTATCAGAAAAATACTGACAGTGTAAAAATGAGTGTGATCTTTTGTTTTGTCTGTTTACAATGGAGAACATTCAAATAACTTGATAGTTACTTTATATCAAAAAATGGCATTACGTGCTTATTCATACTGATGTAGAAGTTGAAGAATATTGCAGGTGGTATGAACACAGGGTGAGATTTCCAGAGGCGCTTAAAGGATTTAGGTGCCCATCTTACATTGTAATATGGATATATTAACCCATTAAGACTATTTTGAGAGGCTCAATTCAACTATATAATATAGGTACCTAGTTCCAACTATCAGTTCATGAATTTTATATTGAAGTGTAGATTTGGATCTGGTTCCTGACTTCAGTGAAGAAGCCTGCTAGGACCCTGGAAGATTGATCAGGCCAATAATGACAGATATGGTCTATAACTGCCCAGCTACTTGGGCACAGGAATTTATAAGCTAAACTGCTGAACCATGAGGTGATTTTAAATTTGGGCAGTTTAACAGTTCTTCAAAAAAGGCTAGGAATGGTGTACACATAGTAAAGGATTTAGCTCCCAGCTAAGCTGAATGGTGAGAAGCTTGTACATAGCACAGCTGAGGAATCCTATTTTAAATATTCACAAGCCTCTGTCGCTATTATTTCTTTTAAAATAATAGTCAGATTACACTAATAAAGATGCAAGCTACAGCCTGTAAAATCAAGCACTCAGCAATCAAGGAATCCCAAAAGTTAGTTTCTCTGAAGTAAATATGCTATATTCCTGTTTTCCTGTTAAATATAGATTTTCAAGTATCCCATTAAGCCTGAATTAAATATATAATATGTGTAGCATGTACATATTCATGCAGTGGAAAATTATTAATTTTTGGAATATCTTGAGGTATGAGTGCTTAATTTCACAATGCTTGTGTCAATTTACTGGCAGTTTACAGGTAAGAGAAACAGTGTGAGCACAGATACCACTCTTCAAGATACTGTCTACATTTTCATGTGATAGTCTCACAAGGAGGCTACAGAAAGAGGGTTTATAATCAAACCTTTTAAAATAACTATAGAACTGTCTAAAATTTATGAACATGGAATAATTGAAATAATAGTTCACTGCCTTTTAAGAAGAGCTACTGAGCTGGTCCTTGCAGAGGCCAGTTCTTGATCCAAAATTACATAACATTTTAACGAATGAACCGAAGAATATAGTGCAGAGTATGCTGATCTTATTTGCAGATGGCAGCAAGAAGGAGGTGGCAGGCAGGAAGATAAAACTGAAATGTGTTAGTAAAATCATTAAAACAAGGACATGAACAATAATGACCAAAGTAAAGCAAAACATACAGCAGTATTAGAAAATCTCAAGGGTTTGAGAGACAAAAACAGGCTTCTGACAGGACCATGGGTCTTTGTGTATGGCAAGATAAGGATATTAAACATAAAGCAGAAAATAGCCCCATGAGGAACTTGCACTTTGTAAGGAATGATAAAATTAGTGCAAGTCATAAATGATAGATATTGTTAGGGTTTTTCTTTTCAGTTCCACAGGATACGACATACAAATCCAATCCCAATCCTGTCTAAACAGGGCCGTTTTAATTTTGGCAGAGTGAGAGAAACATCCAAAAGGTCAGCAAAGACTTCTGCACTGAAGGAATGAAGCTCCCATTTGAGAATTAGATTTGCAATTTAGAGCCTTTATTTGATGAAGTAATTAAGCCTATGGCTACATTTTAGGGAATTAAGTTGAATTTTTTCAGCTGGCCTAGTGTTTAAAATTAGGCATCAGCTTAAGCACTTTGCTGAGCAGAACTCTCCATGTTGGCTGGAGTGATGCCTTTTGCCAGGTATCAATAGAACTGAAGTGTTCTTCTTGGAAAAATAAATACAATCTTTTATTCTGGAAGGGACTTTATTATGTCCCATTCAATTTTAATCTTGAGCGTAGGCTACTATCAACTTTCCATTTATATCTTCAGATAATTTAGAGGCTGAACCCAGAATACCGATAATCTGGATATTAAGGAAAGTATTACTTTTACAGCAATGAGTGCAGAGCTGCATGACTTGCCTGGGGCTCTGGGTGGAATTCAGGGTATTGTTTTATCTTTGAAGCTCCAAATGTTTCCAGTTTAATTTTTCTAAAAGGTTGTCTCTTTTGCCTTTCCATGCTGCTATAGCTGACATAAGCAAAAGTACACAATGTGAGCTTTTCAATTCAGGAGAAAAATCTGCTTGCACATTACAGGCTCCCTAGCTCAGCACTTCACTCTTCAGTGCAACAAACCTCCACCACTGGTACATTCTGGAAAGCACTCACCCCTCTTTGAGTGTTAGTTAGGGACAAAATTAAAGTGCAAGTTCAGAAATTATGTTAATATTATGATCAGAAGAAGAAATAGTGTGAGTAATTATGGCAGTAGTTACCAGCAAACACAAGTTGTGTCAATTTATTAAAGTTCACTGTGATTTTAAACTATTTAAAGGCACCCAGAGCTTGAAAGAGGTGCATATCTTTATCATTTTACAAACTAAATAGAAGGAAGCAATAGTCCAGAAAACAATTCAACAATTTCAAAAAATTATATTTGAATGCAGCTGAAGAACTTAAGTGTTTTGCTGTTTATATTTTTCAAGGGTTTTTGGGGGGGAAGGGGAGCCTTTTATGTGCCTCAGAGATCCATTTCAGGGATCAAAGTTGCAGAAGATATAATCATATCATGATAATTCTACTCCCAAATGTTGAAAGCCATTCCAGATTCTTCCCTCCCTTGGTAGTCACATCATTAAAAATGTGAAAACTGCCATTATTGCCAAGTAACACATTTAAATCTTCCGATCCTTCTTTCCAAACTAGTATTTCTAGCTCTGGCAATCCATTTTTTGCCAATTTTCTACAAATTCCCTCCAAATTACCAGTATCTTGCCAGTAATGAGAGCTTTATTGAGCATGCCATGTAATTTCCTCTGTCTTTATGTGAGGCCTGGATTTACTGTGGCCAGTTTTATTGCCAGAGGCAATTGCAAGTGTACTCAATTTCCCTGTGCACTACGTGCAGTGAGCATGTAACCATCTTTTGGAACCCTTCTGTTCTGATCTCTCTCTTCCATTAAATATGAATGTTTAACAGAGTTTGTCTTAGCTGTATTAGCATATGTTTTCTCTAGTTTGTTCTCATTTTCCCATGTTCTCATCTTTCTAATCTCTTAAATCCCTTTGGATTATTTCTCTGTTCTCATTCATGCTTGCATAGTGCATTACATAATTTAATCTGTGAAATTTCAGCTGATACCAAATGTATTCATTTAGCAGCTGCAAAACGGATCAAGGCCCTCTGAGAAAATGAAAATAAGATGAAAATCTGTGCCTTCAATATCAATAGGAATTAGATTTTCTCTAAAAGGAGACATTTGCCATCAGCTCTGACGTTAACAGTCCTGCAGACCTCATGATCTCTTGCCTACTTTTCTTGCAATGATCACTGAATAAGTAATAGTATAATATTGCCTCCACCATCTCTTGATATCCTCCACATTCTCACATCCATTGTGCCTTATACTTCCATATATAACACATATGGCAGTGTCACCACCAGTAGCTTCCTGACAGTACTTACCTCTTTATTTTTCAGCAACATGTGAAATTGTTTTTGTACCCAAAGAGCTCTTGCTAGAGATAAAGATAACATGCTTGAAAGCAAAGGAAAGATCTTAGGTCTCTCCCAATTAGTAAAACTACATCTAGCAATTGCAAAATTATACATATACCTGCTCCATGATTCCAGGAAAAGCAGCATTTGTTGGAAATGGAATTTATCAGGTAGCTGAGCATTTATCACTTTAATTTAAAATTCATTTCAGATGTCTGGCCTTGATCTATCCTTGCAGGTCATTGGAGATTCAGGCAGGGSAAAATGCATCCTCTGACACTGAGGAGCAACAATGAATACCAGGGTGTTATATCAGTGCTTCACATTCTGTTCTGGCCAGCAAATTACTGCCATGTTTATTCAGTGTTACAGTGTTTGGTGGGGGAAGGGAGATTGTATTTTCCTTTAATCTTGAAAGCTTCATGATTTGGATCAAGTGAGAATGACTACATTCTGTAAAGTTGCTTCAGCTATCTGTCCAGAGATAGCACTGCAAGAGTCACAGGCAGGGCAGGCTCAAGCAGTTACTCCTTGACCAAACTAGAATTAGCACTGTTGGACAGAACTGCAAAATAGTATTTTGCAATCTTTTTTTGCCATTCATTGCCATGGTCTATATATGTGTTTATGATGTTGTCTTTCGATAAGAACAGTATCTTTGCAGGAAATAAGTTAAAATAGAGATTAACTCTACATTTCAGAGCTTCAAAAATCAGGAAAACATGTTGCAATAAGCATTTCAAAACCCAAAGAGTGTTTCTTATCATCCAAATCCAGCAAAGTGCAATCTAGCTCATTTTAGATAAGATACTGTAGCTCTCCATGTAATATATTTCTAAAACTTTAGCACTGAAGTCCTCTTTGGAAATAATTTTCCTCTGGAACTGACTAGGACTTTCTGTATTCAAGTCTTTTCAAATATTTAAGTTGGTTGCTGAATGAAGACATAGAATACTAAGGTTTACTGGGAAGTATGTTCACTAAATTAACCCAAATTTAATCTGGATACTTGCGAGGGGAATGCCTTTAAAATACCCATGAAAATATCATTCAAATAAATTAATCTGCATTCTAATGTTTTTATTCAAGAATATCAGTCTGCTTTACCATTTTTACATACGGCAGCACTTATCCATTTTGCAGTGGAATAGAAAATATATCTTTCTGTTATAGCTACCATGATGTAAAGAAACTGTCATTTTAGCTCTGAAGACTAGCCTTCAGATACATGCATGAGGTATCCCCAGGAGAAACACCAACTTCAGCACTATACTACATGCTAAGCTGATCACTTGAGATTTACCTAAAATTAAAGCTCTAAATACATGATTTCCATTGTGTTTTTACCAGGGATAGTAAGTGCATAGTAGTTAGTTTGTGGTAAATAACAGGTGTCTTAGCAGTGAACACAAACCCTGAAGCTCCAGAACCTGCTCATGATCACACAAAAGTCTCCCAAAGGTTTAGTTTAGCAATAGCAGCTAGAAAACAAGTACTAGCTGGAACTGCAATATCACCTRGAAAAAAGAAAGGGTAGTGAGGAGAACAGGACACAGAATGAAACAAAATCAAGAATCACAGCACTTTCTCAACATCTCAGAAGGCTTAATACCATATGAAAGGGAAACCACACATCTGGTTTCTGTTTCTCGCAGGGGGCCAGACATGTAAGCTAGTTGAACTAACTGTAGAAGCAAGCAAGGAATTTCCAACAGGAGCAATATCATCTGGCTACTTTCTACAGTCCTCAATCCTTCCTTTTACTAGTTAGCAGCTTCCTCAGCATCCTCCTTGTTGTTGTTCTCTTACCTTCATTCTTATTATCATCCCTTTCCTTCCTCTCTCTTTCCCTCATCCGTTCTCTCTCAATATCCTGTTTACCCTTCTAGTCTTTCCTTCTCAACCATACCTTTACTGTAATTCATACCTAAAATATCTCAAAATAGCAGTAAAATGTAGAATTACCTCGTTTGCCAACTTCACAAACCATCTGCCTGTTCTGATATTTTTGATCTGTGGGCATCCTCTGCCCATCTTGTCTGTTTAGATTTCCTCTTACCCCTAACATTCCAGAATTGCTTACTAATGATCTCTGCTCAGGATTTTGGTCTTTAACAGTTACTGCAACTGGCATGAAAAACACAAGAAGGGAAGAAAGCAAAAATGTCAGCACTGCTCTATGCTATACAGCTACATGGTCTCCCCTTACCAGAGAAGGAGGATTTGTCCATAAACCTAGAAGGACCCTCCGCAAGAGGGAGGAAGGATGAAAAGGATCAAGAGAAACAACTAATTCTAAAAGAAAAATATTGAAGGAAGGGAAACAGGAAGAGGTATGATGTTACAGGATCAAACATAGGGTACCAAAGGAAACATCAGGTAGAAAGCCTTTGTCAGCACCTACTGTTCTAGGAAACAAATCAAGCAGACTGTCTTAAGAGGAAATACAATCATGCAAGTCCCATGGTCAGAGTACTCTTTGATAAACTTGCTCCTTGTGGTCAGATGAAGTGCTCCATGAAAGAGCACTCAGTTAGGGTACTCCTATAAACGTGCCTGTCCTTAGCCCATGCTCACAGCTCTGTGGAGCCACTTAAAAGGTAGGAAGGAGCAAGAAGGCAAACAAAAGGGTGAGGGGGCAAGGTGACCCTCACCTTCTGGGGCACAGGGAAAGGATGCACAACAGGAGCAACTGCAGCCCGGGGTTCAAAGCCTGGTTATAACAAAAGTGCCAAAGCAGCAGCATAGAGGTGGGCCTACATCACTGGGTCAAGACTGTGACTTTGCAAGCAGCAAGGTGGTCTTCTGCAATGGACCTGAGCTGAGGAAAGCTTCAGAGTCCGAGGGAGGCCTGAGAAAGGAGCCAAAGCCTAGATGTTCCCTCAGCCATGGGAAACAGAGCCACTTGCCATGCTAGAGAGCTTAGATTTTGCAGACGAAGGTCCTTCACACCCCCCCACACCTTGAAAACCCTCATACACTCCTGCCTGGGGGGCCAGAGGAGGAAGGATGGGCAGAGCCTGGCCTGGACGAAGGCAGGGCCTGGGCCTGACTCTCCCGACCCCGAACCGTACTGTCAGCGCCCAGAGGCGGCCCTGCCCACCCGGTTCCTACAGGAGCGCCCAGAAGCGCGAGGAGCCAGCGCTCGGGACCCCCGAGGAAGCCCCGTCCGCCGGCGCCGCTCGCCCCAGCACCTCCCCGCGCCCAGCCCGACACAGGCCCGAGCCGGGATCGGGGACCGCCCCCAGCCCCGCGGCGCTCCCCGCTCGCGCGGCTGGCCCGGCAGCGCCGCTCGCCATTGGCTGCC
>NW_020451182.1:1950204-2059782 GCF_003343035.1 Apteryx rowi
GCTCCCTGGCCGGGTTGGCGGGGCAGGTGAGTGCGGGGCGGCGGTCGGGGGCCGGGCTGGCCGCGGGCCGCGCCTGCGCCCTGCTCGCCCCGCGTCGGGGCCGCGGGCAGTGTCTCCCCCGCCCGAGGGGGCTTTCTGGGCTCCGGGGCTAATTCTGAAGTGCGTCCCCGGAGAGAAGAGAAGCCCACCGTAAACAGCGGGGTCGTCTCGCCGCCGTGGGGCGCCGTGCAGCTCCTGCCGTGCCGGCTGCAGCCGTGGCCGCGCTGGCAGCTCCGCGGTGCGCGGCCTGGGGCTCAGTGTCGCAGTCGTGGCGTTGCGTTTGCCTTCGCACTGTCTCGTGGCACTAAAGCGCTTTCCAGAGCTTTTTCATCTGAAGGATAACTTCTCCCGTCATAAACTGCCTTTTGCCTACTAGCTGTATCTTAAAAATTGCTGAGTGTGAATTCCAAGGCGGCTGAAAGTTACTGTAGATTAACTTAAAGTTAATGGTCAGGGGCTTGATGCATCAAGTGCCTCTCTGTGGGTTGGAACTGTAAAAGTGGCCTTGCTCTCCAGTGGTTCAGTTGAAACATCTACTTAAGGCTTTAGTGATGGTGATAAATTATTGTTATTTAATGGATRCTACATTAGTGGTGGGAGGCCCTTGTTAAGAGAGAGCTTTAGTTACAACTTAATCATTTCCCTGAATAGTTGACAGATTACGTCCTCCTCAGTCATGCAGGCATATATGTAGTTCTGTCAAGGCAGTAGAAACATGCTCATGCTTTTAAAATTAGAAAACAATTTGGAGGTTTGGGCCCGGATGATAAGCAGTAGCGTAAACATGAGGGACAGAATATAACTTAATATATTTTTAGTGTACAAAAATACTAAGAAATGTAGACTGATTAGATATAGAAGTAGTTTGGTAATAGCTGTTGAGTGATGTGAAATTATTTTTTAGAGCATCTTCCCTCTTTTCCCAATAGAAGTGTATGCTATATTTACTTCTCACCTCAAAGTGGGTGAGGAAATGTCTCAGTTTTCAAACAAAAGGCATCCAAAATTAAGGGCCTGAAAACTGGGGCTCTGACTAATAAGGATCTCAGCTTTCCTGTCTGTAAAGGGAATAAACACTGTCCTAGCTTTTGAATGTGAATGCTGTGCTAGACAATGATCATACACAACTGAATGTTAGGTGCATAGAACTGCTGTGACAGGAAAACTATCCATGTATTGAGAATGAAGTATCCCATAATTCTTCATAATGAAGAATTTGAAATCTAATCAGTGAAGAACTAGTGACCATCATTTTATTCTGATGGATTACTGTCATTCTTATATGGTATYGTTCTTATAATGCTAACATGACTGAAAGGTCAAACTGTCCTGTTTATGAAGAACATGAGGAAGAATAAAGGAAAAGGTATTATCTGTGGTGCTCATCACAAGTTCAATTAACCGTTTTTAAACCAACAGTTAAACACTCTAGTTTCTGTCTCTTCCTCAGTAGTTTACCTGTTCCCTAATTTTCTCTACCTGTTCCACCTGTTACCTGATGTGTCACTGTAGAAAGCTTAGTGATAAAATAGTATTTAGGTGTTGGCAGACAATTGCAAGATTCAGATTAGAGTTGCTACATCCCCTCAGTTGAGTTACAGTAGTTACAGTGCAGAGTAAAATTGCCCTCATTGGAATTTGGAGTATGCTTGTTCCATGACAACTTAAACTTGTTTTACTGTGCACTGAAACAATCTACAAGTAAGTAAGGGCTTGGCTGCTCCAGCTTGCTGCAGGAGCAGCAACCCTTTCAATTGCTCAACCACAACCATTTGCAGTTGTTGCAGTTGTCCAGTTACACTCTGTGTCTGCCAGCACTTGAGTTCTGATAGATTTACTTGTGATGTTTCACCAACTTAACTGACTCATTATCCATCTTATACCTTTGACTAAAGTTACTGATTCCTGCTTTCCCCATTATAGAGATGAGCGAAGTGAAAATGTGCCAGGTCACTGGCTATCCAGTTTGTGGTCCATCATACTAGCTTAAATTGGACTTATGCTAATATGTTGGACTGTAAACAGGAACATTTCTGGCACAGGAACTTGTTTATTAGAGTCAGCACTGGCAGCACAGAGACTGGGAGGACAGCTAAGAATTATAACTCATTAAACCAATATGACTTAACTCTGGAAAGTTCTTTAAACTCTGAGCGACAGTAATTGTCTTTCATAAAATAGTTTCAAAGGACTAGAATGGCTTGTGTTCATGTAAATTGCCACAGAATAGATTATGGGCCTGTAAATATACAGAAGCTTTGAAGTTATCAAATCACAGAATTTGTAAGCCTGCTTGTCACAGTTCTTATAGGTAGAAGAACATGAAACAATGAAAAAACTGATCATATTGTACTAGAAACATTGTTTGAAACTAGAAACATTGTTTTATAGTGAGTTTCTATTATTTTGATACACACATAAAAACCTGCAAGCTTGTTTACTATTCCACTAGTTTTTCTGTCTGTAAAAATCAGTAGATCTTCCAGCTCCTTTGCTATGTAACTGATTTGGGAACTCACGCCGGATTTAACAAGGCTATTCTTTGAATAAACAATGAAGGCTCAGGTTTGTAGTTCACAAAATTGTTATGATAATGCTAGATCTTAAAGCTAATGTAGAGATCTTAAAACTTGGTGTTTTACTGTTTTGCCTTCAGTGTAATGGAAGCGTTCTTACGTTTACTTCTCATGGTTTCTTCACACATTGTGCTGTGGATTCACAAACCAAGTGCACATGGATTCTGTGTTCTTGTCTATAATATTTGATACCATTAGAAGTTAGCTCTCTTTAGATCATATGCTAAAAGTGCATTGTATGGAGTTGACGTGGATACTTTTGTTCGTGTGTCTGAGGCCTGATTTTTTTATTTTTATTTTTTTTAACTGGAAGAATTAGATGTTAGAAGTAAAGATGTGCCCTTGACTTGGGAATTCTGTGTCTGAAACTGAGTAACTGCAGGTCCAGTTGATTTAAACAAGAATTTTATCTGCATTTATAATTTGGGGGATGACTGTGGGTTGTTTGGTTTGAAAATAACCTACTTGGCTTTGGGAAATGAAGTGCTCCTCAATTCGTAGTCTTGTGAGAAGAGTTTACTGGTACAAAAATAGCAAAGGTGGATGTGAAAGTATGTATAGTCCATTAGTGATTAATAACAATCAGTTTAGTATTATAAAGTGAAAGTTTATTTTTGACTTATAGAGGATGTGTAGTTCCTTTAAAGACAACTTCAGATTCTCTGTATCTCTCTTATTGTTTTGGGAGTTAAATACTGCCATTCCTCGGCGAAGAGAATATAATATGGAAATTGTTATTTTGTTCTGACTGTATATATAGAGAAACATTTGATTTGAAAACAAGTTTCACAGTTGAAAAGAAGGTGCTGTGTGGTCTAAGCTTGCCTAACCTGGAGATTTTGTGAAGATTTATATTTTTCTTTCCTCCCTTCATTAGAACTTTTTAATACTGATTATTAGTTTTAATATAGAGCCTGCTTTGGATCAGCAACAAGTAGAAATTGCATGAATGTGGGCAAGCCCTTGGTCATGCAGGTTCATACAGCCTTTCAAGTGTCAGAATAAAACACATTTAATTTACAGGAAACCATTGTACTGTGTGCATGTTTATCATCTGTTAAAAGATTTGGGTAATTAACATAAACAGTATGTTTTAGCGTGATAGCTAATTGAATTGAGAATTGACCAAAGTTAAAGGTTAAATTAATAGAATAAGAGTGTGATTAGGTAGCTAAAAATTTTTACTTTCTGAACATACTCTACAAATACTAACTTAATTATAATCCAGCAGCTGCACTTTCGAACTAATGTAAAGCTTCTGTTATGGCTTCGGATAAAAATGCAGTCTGTATGAGATGGAGAATATTTGTTGTCCTGTAGAAATCTTGTATACTTTTGTGTCAGTATTAAATGCAATATAACAGGATAATTTTTGTGATGATGTTTGTTTTGCCCTTTTGAAGCTTAACCTTSGAGACGATATCGTGAAAGTTGTAATCGATTGGAGCAAGCTTCAAAGCACGTCGGCACTTCAGCCAGCATTGCTCTTTAGTGCACTTCAGCAGCATATTTTATGTTTGCAGGTAAATATTTCATCGGACACATTCAACTTGACTGAAGAGATCAACAACTGAATGTAGTTAAATTATCTAAAGTATAAAATTTCAATTGTTATGATCTTATGTTTCTATGTCCAACAAGAAAGAATGCAAATATGTTATACGCTTGGGAGTCCACTGTGCTTCATAGGTGCTCGAACTATGGATTTTTCAGAATAGTGGGGGAATAGCCACCGTAGATGAGCAGGCTGAATAAATGCAGCCTCATTGATTTCTAGACTTGCATTGTAAATGTGATACATTTCCATCTATGGTGGGTTATAATTAAGCAATAAGACACGGCAGGTGTGTGTCATGCTATGATAATGATTCCATGCGTTGGGTGAGTTTTGAGGCTCATGGAGTGCTTTCAGTGGTTCAAGAAGTGGCATTATCCCAGCATGACACATCCTGGAGTGTCTTACTGCAATTAAATATATTTTCAGCGTAGTGTTTTTTTTTTTTTTTTTTTTTTTAAAGAGTAATTTCTTTGACATTAATGTCTCATCTTGCCAAGTAGCCAGTTACCATTACTGTCATTTCTTTTAACTGATTGAAACTTTCCAACCCTGTCAAAAGTAACTGTAATTCAGTTGTGTGCAGGGGGAGGATGAGCTGTTTGTCAGCTAGTAAATGAACAGTATTTTGACCTTGATAGTTCATCTGTTAAAGGTGAGGATTTGAATACACTTTGTTTGTCACTTCAGCTATTCAATGAACTATTTCACATGTGTAGTACTGAGAGGGTGGAAAATGAAGGAAGTTTCTGTGTTTGCTTGTCTGCAGGTGTAAGAAAGACCCTTTATATTTTCCAGACACGAAAAAGCTTTGGTGTGATAAACAAAAAAAGGGGAAAAAAAAAAACAAGATAAAAGCAAATAAATATTAATTGAAGTGTTCTTACAGAATTTAAATTCCTTAAATCCATTTCAGGAAATCTGACTGATAGAAATCAATGTTATGTTAAAAAAAAAATAATAAAGAAATCTGGATTTCTAGAGGAAAAATAAGCTGTAAAATTCAGGTTAGATGAAACTGGTAGAAAAAAAATGTGTGGTTTGACTTACTCTGTGTACCAAGATTTTTGTTTTTACATCTTGTATAAGRGTTATTCCAGTAGACTAATAAGCATTTATTTTTGCTGCTACAAATGTCAGTGCATTCTCTCATTTAATTTCATGACCTAAGTAGATAATCAACCATGTCAAGAAGAGTATGTATTCAGGATAACACCTATATATTTCATGTCTGTGTTCTCTCATTCACTTGGGCAACTGCAGTTTCAAGTGGAGAATGTAGTGCTGTGGTGATAAAGTAAAGGCTTTACAGTGTGAAAGCATTGGCTTTCATGTTAAGGAGGAAAAATACTAAGCCTTACTGTTCTGAGTAGGCATCTGAATGACATGTTAATTAAGTGGCATTGGTACCAAAGACTGAAGCTTTGATTTAGCTAGTAACAGATGAGTAGCAGACAGATTTTTCTCAGAAATTTGGGGGTTTTCCTATACAAACCTCTAAAAGGCACAGATCAAAAAGGCCAAAATCACAGTGTTCACAACAGTATTTGGAACTATAACATTTTTATTACTGTTGTGTATCAGAAGCAGACATTGTAGTTTGTAAAATTATTTCAGTTGTTCCATTTTAGAAATTGTAATAATACTTGGCTTTTTTTTTTTTTTTTTTAACCCTAATGTCCTGCTTTTTGTTCAGCCTCTTTTAGAAAAACTCCAGTCATTGATTAAAGAGGAAAATATAGACCATGTTGAATCTGCAGGTAAAACAGAAGGCCAAACAAGTTTTGATGTTTATGACGGTAACTCTCAGACTGAAGAAAAGTATGCAGGTTATGACTCAGGAGATCTGAAGAATGCTCATGTTGATTTTGATCCAGAGGTGGTCCAAATAAAGGCTGGAAAAGCAGAAGTAAGTGATTTGCCTAAATTAAAAACAACAAAAAAAAACTTTCTGGATTTTAAATTTAAAGAATGAAATAGATATATGCCATCATGTTTATTACCTGCAGATTGACAGGCGGATATCAGCCTTCATCGAGAGGAAACAAGCTGAGATCAATGAAAATAATGTCAGGGAATTTTGCAATGTTATTGATTGTAATCAAGGTAACTGGCTAGCCAAACTTTATCTTCATAGCAATTTAAGAGGGTCTCTTTTGTTTTTGATTTTTTTTCAAAGGAACTATTCTATATTTAAAACAAATTTATGTTTAGAGTAACTTTGTTTTCAAGTTAAGAACATGCATGTGCACTGCAGATGTTATTAGATAGACAAAAAAGAAATTATTCACTGGGTGACAATGTTTAGTGGATTACATACAGAAAGATTATAGCCATTACTGTGTTCACCTTAAGAACTGTAGTCTTAAATCAGATGATTTTGTAGCTATTGTTCATGATGTTTTAGCTATATGTTGCTTTCAAAGTCAACAGAATTGCAATTCAGAAATGTCTTGTCAATTGTGTAGTGGAAGTTGAACTTAATTTAATGTTAGTTACATTAACACATGTACAAAAAAGATTTTTTTTAGTCAAATTGAATTGCTAGCTACTTAGAATAACTCACTTCTTTTACCATAACTCATGCTATTGTTGTTTTTATTGGATCCTACTGGCGCAGTTGACTGTATCTAGAACCAGTCTCAAATTTGTCTGGTAGGCTGGATCCTATTAGCATGGTCAGTGGCTATATAACCAAATGTTTCTTAAAAGTGAAGACACTTTTATATAAAAACAAGTAACAAGGAGACATAGTTTTTTTTCTTAGTGTCTGTGAACCTGGATGTACATTGTCTCTGTCATTTATTTATACTTTCAGAGATCAAAGTTTATTGTTCCATAAGCTTTATAGGAGGAAAATTTAACTCCTTGAATATTGGTTGAAATGAAAATCACATCTAAAGTCTAATAGAAGATGCTAGATAGTAAAATACTACTTCCTAAAACTGTTAATTAAGTACAGAAGAAACAACGATAGGACTTTTCTATGTATGTTCACTCATAATAGAGTATTTTTAAAGCTTTAGGTGTATATGAACAGAGATAAAATATAAACATTAGAATAAGGTGGACTGTATTTCAGCATTTTAAACAAATTCAGGAAGGCATAGGCACCAGAATAAATGCAGGAAGGTGAAAAAAGAATGCTGATGAGTAAACTAGACCAGTCTAAAAGTAGGAAGAACATAGTTTCGAGGAAGGACTTAAATACAGAATAACAGTGGTAAGCAGGGAAAATGCTTCCATACAAAAAGAAAGAAATAAGTTACAGAGAAACACAGCAAAAAAGTGAAAACCAAATGAATGACCAAATGAACCAAGTTGGAAGACATTTTGGTCCTGATCCAATAAACTATGTATACATATGTGCATACATTTATATAAGTGACTTATGCAATTAAACCCAATAGGTCAATGCAAGTGTGTAAAATTATTTATGAGCAAGTGTTTATAGGCACTGAATAAATTATTTTTGATGTTTTTGTTGTACGAAAAATTTAAATTAGATTTGTTAAAAGCCTGGAAGTTGATGATGGTTGGAATATTTTAAATACATAAGTAGGGCCTCACTCTCTTTTGTTATTACTTGTTTAGAAAATAGCTGTGCCAGAACAGATGCAATTTTCACACCTTATCCTGGATTTAAAAGCCATATAAAGGGTAAGCAACTATTTTTATTAAGAGTGTCCAGATGGAACAGCACTAATAAATTTTTGGCTTATTGAGTACTCAAAAAATGGAAACTTAGGTACAGATTTTTGACTCTAATGAATACTTTTTAAATCTTCCTTTACTCCTCTAAGGTTTTCAATCCCAGTCCTGCTTCATTAGGCTGATGCTTAAGCACTAAGCACCAAAACAAGCTAGCTTGTTTCCATTGTCTGAAAGGAAAGATGGAAAAGATAAAGCAGAACAGATAAAACAGAGAAGCTGAACAATTCTTAGCTTTTTGTCTAAGGTGAGTCTAGGAATTTAGTTAAGGAATTGCAATGAAATAAAATTATGATGTTTTCTGTTAGTGTAATTACACTGAATTAACAAATAGTTTAGAAGGGACACAGTGGAAACTGAGGCAGAGATTTATAGGAGATGACAGGTTGGGGAAGAAGGCTTTCCACTGCACTACCTTTTGGAAGGGAATAAATAGTGTAGAAATGATTGTCCAGCAAAAGTTATGTATGAGCGATTGCTTGACTGTCTACTGCTGTCTAGGTGTACAGAAGTTACTCTGAGAGAAAAACAAAACAACAAAACAGAAGTAACCCCCTCTTCCATTTTGAGAGCAGTAATATTCAGTTATCCACTTGAATTCCTTCTTTCAAGAAAACTCAGAGTAATATTGTGAAGCACAATGCTAGATATAACCATTAAAGGGTCTGGTGAGCTAAGAGGGAGATGGGGGAGTTTAAGCACCTTTCACTAAGAACCCCTATCACTAGTGTGGTTTTTTTTTTGGTTTTTTTTTTTAACTGAGTGCTAGTTTTTATCTCAGATGGTAGAGTATTACAGGAAAGAAAGGTTGTACTTCAAGTAACCAAAACCTGAACAGTTCAGAACTGGCACTTGAATAACACTTAGAAAGGATTTGGAAGTGAAATGAGCATAAACTGTGAAGCAAGAATGTAATGTGCGGCCTTCATGAAGGAGTAAGAAGGTATGTCAGCATGGAGTTTACAGCATAGACTTTAAGTCTGCAGTAGTCCTATCACAAAAGGCTTGAGAAATGACCCTTATTTAAAGAGAAGTGGCCAAAATCTTTTGACCAGGACATAGGTGGCAGTGGGAAAAATCCTGCACCCAGAAGCAGCTGAGAATTCAGTAAAGCAGTTACCTGAATAACAAAAGTTAGAGAGAACCTCTTTACTAAGATGCATAGTGCTATTTCTGGTTGTACCTCCCCATATCTGGTTTTAACAGACTTTATTTATGATGCTTTCTGTAATGTTAGGGTAGACTTTTCTGGCCTCTTCTTCACATCCACAACAGTTCACACATGCAACTGCTGACACAGATGCTTATTTTTCCACTGTTTTTCTGCAGCTAACAACAAATTGTATTCCTTTGATACAGATGTTAAGCCCTTTGGGTTTTAGTCTAGTCATAGGTAAAATTGCTTTAAGGAAATACTTTTCTTGAACCTCTAATCTCAATGTCTGTGGGACCCTTCAGAGATGATATTTTGGTGAAATTGATGTGACTAGCAGAGTTTTTAATTATATAATTTAATAATGCTTTTTATTGTTTTAATTAGATGTGCCTTGATATGTTTCGTGTGCATATATGATAAATTTGTGTTCTCTTTACCTAGTTTCTAGGGTAGTAAATACATATGGGCCTCAGACTAGATCTGAAGGAGCACATGGATCCAGTCACAAAGCCAATGTACCTATTCATGATTGTGGAAACCAAGCCATCGAGGAAAGATTACAAAACATTGAAGCACACTTAAGGTTACAAACAGGTTTGTCTCATTTTAATTATGGTGTTAGTGTACCAGTGTGTACTACCGGTATAACTACTGTAGTAAAACTGGGAAGTCTAAAAGTTCTGTGATTGTAAAAACAGTGGGCTAGATTCAGTAAAGGGTTTAGCTACAATTGTGCTACAATTTAATATTTAGAATCTTATGCCCAAAATGGAATCCAGATTTATGCTCAAACTAAGATTCCGAGTTAATTAATCTATACTTTGTGGTGCCCATGAAGAGAGAAGCATGTCAGAATGGGATTTAAAACAATCTAGAATTTAGAGGTTGGGTTCTCTATAGCCAGTGGAGTCCATCTGCCTTAACTTACTTAACAGGAAAAGCTGTGATCAGGACTTGATCCTCCTTCTTAGGTGCCTGGTTATGGGCTGGGGATAGGATGAACCAAAAAGACAACCTGAAACTGTTTCCTAAAGGTGGATGATTCTTGAAGTAGTTATGTGAGAAACTTACTTCTGTTTCCCAGAAGGTGGGAAGCTGTTGTGAGTACTTCCCTTTCCCTTTGTAAACCTGATTCCACACCTTTCACTGAAGTAAATGCTATAGCCGCCAGCCTCTTAGCTGTTTTGAATAGTTGCTTTCCTCATGCCAGCCCCATTTTTCTAGAAAACAAATCAGTACTTGCAAAGGAATTGATTCCTGTCTAAATCAGTATTCTTGGGAAGGTCTCAAGATCATTTGTTACCTCTCCCAGCAGCTGTACAGTAAGTATTAATTTGGGAAGGTAACCTGCCTCAGCCACCTGCTTACCTACTTCTTGGTTCTGAGTACTGAGAGAGATCAACTCACCACCTGTTACTCAGAACAGCTTCTTCTAGTGCTACTACTGCTCTTTTCCCTTTACATTAAGAGACAGCTGTATTAAAAATGAGAAGTTAGCTGATTTAATTAGTAGCTGCTGAGTGATGAGTAGGGAGCAAAACTGAAGGAGAGAAGCTAGGCACAAAATTTTCTCTCTGAAGTGAAGAAATAGAAGAGATGAATGGTTAAAAAAAAAAATACTGCTTATTTCAGTAGTCTGTGGCATAGAACTGGTTTATCTAACAGACCTAGACATAAATTGAAAGGGCTGGCAAGAGAAGTAAAACTTGCTAAGGCCTTGATTGTTACTACTGTTCAGAACCAGGCTGTCATTTTAACTGGGATAGTCTGTAGTTTAGTTATGCTAAAAAGTGATCTCAGTTTATAGAGTGCCATGTAGCATAAATCAGATGCTTTCTAAAACTGATTTTTTTTGATGAGTTCTGTTAGTACTTGGGAAAACAAGCCTGAGCTGTTACAATAAATGTGCAAACGTCAAGTATTTTGTTGTTGTTATTTTTTAAACTCTGTTATTCCATTCTACCTGCACATTCCCCCMCACACACTTCTCCCTTCTGTGGTCAGGCAAATGCTGTTCATCTAAGTTGTCAAGTGCAGCATATATCTATCTGCTGATGCTTGATGGGGATGGGCTTTCTTCAGGGCAATCTTAGATATCAGTGCTGAATTCTTGTGTGGCCCTTCTGCTCCTCCTGATGCTGCACCCAGTTTCCAAGTGGTAGCATTTGGTACCAATGTATTGTGAGAGTGATTGTTGGTTGTTCTAGGAACCTTGTCAGACTTGTTTGAAACACCTACACAAAGTTGCCTGTTACCTTCAGTGATTGTACTGGCTCATCAGCCAGGTTTTACCCTGAATCATATTAATTACCCTGTCTTTTTATTTTCACAGCCACCTGTTTTGTTGCAGCTACAGGTTGATAGCTGGACTCAAAGAATTCACCTCTAAAGCTTGCAAATCTTTTGTTAATGAAGTTCCTCAAGTGCTTTTCCTGATTTCTTTGCATTTGTACTGGTATACTTAGGTGGTCCTGTACCAAGAGACATTTATCAGAGAATTAAGAAGCTTGAAGATAAAATCCTTGAGCTGGAAGGACTGTCCCCTGAATATTTTCAATCTGTGGTAAGGAATTCTGTCAACTTCATTTAGCATTTGGTACTTCTCTGCTTAGATCTTTGACGTACAAACAAAAACCTAAGGAATTAGAGGATAGATACTATTGGTAGAAAAGTTTGGCTTGATTTTTATGGTTACATTTCACATAGACCATCTAAATGAGTTCATATTTCTATCTACTTTCTCCTTTGAAAGAAAATACCATTTGTTGAGGGGAAAAAAAAAAAGTAGCTGCCTGAACTTAATTGATTTATAAGAAACAAACATGTTAAAGAGGGTGCATTTCCCCCCACCCCCTTAAAATTTGAAATATTTTTGATGACAGAAAAATTGAAAAAAATCGTGATCTTGATACAAATGATTAATGGCTTAGTCAGCTGGAATTCTTTGGGCTTCTGTACACGATCTCATTAAGATTATGGCAGATCAGTGTAAAGACCAGGTATGTGAAATGGCTGTTCCAAGAGGATAAGGAGTGAGTAAACCCTTTAGAACCACATGAGACAGATAATTTCTACGACTTTGGATTTTTGTTGCTAGTCTTCGGGCAGAGTTCTGTCTAAGTGTGTGTAGGTAGTAAAAATGCTGTGTGCTATGCTTCTCTCTGACTAACAAACCTTTTTCTTCATTCACTGAAGGAGGTTAAAGCAAAGGGACATTTGTGGTTACTATGTCAGGCTCTGCTTGGCTTTTGAAATTTCTGATCGATTATGATGCTCTTTCTCTCCCCACTTAATCAGTCAGAATATCCCTTTTACTGCTGATCTCATTTTAATTTGTGTATTCTTCTGCTGGTCTCAAGGGAGAAGAGTCAGCACTTAAAAAAAACCAGAAATAATTTCATTTTTGTTTCATTTTTGTTTGTGTTGGAGACCATTAAAGTCCTTTGATTTGTGAGACTATTCTTTCAAGTTGTTGGAAACTAAAAGTTAAAAATGTGTACTTAATATGCTGAARTTTCCTGGAAGTACTTTGGGATATTCGCCAGTATGGTGATCTGGTTGAAACATGTGATGGTAGCAATAGTAGTGTTGTACAGTAATTAGCATCTTTTTTTGTCTGAACAAAATTTTCCATTAATGTTAGTATTGTTACAGGAGAAATTTAGAGAGAAAAATATTGACAAAGTTTCAAAACCTGGATGTTGATCTTTTTGTTTGAAGGAAGCTTCAGTTAAGTTGTTAGTTAATATGTTGGCTGCAGAGTGTCAAGAAGCTTGAACAGCTTCTGACTTCTTTCCACTAGTATTTCTCATGATTCAAAGTAAACTTCATAATGAAAAAAAAATTTTATCCATGGGATGGCAGTCAATATTCTTTCTGTACTTTTAAAATTCTTGTCAATGTTTTTTATGGGCTCTGTAGATTTCAGAATTACAGTGCAACATTAAGTCTGTTTTGGCTATCTCTTCTTTCTTTAGAGCTGTTCTGGCAAGAGGAGAAAGGTCCAACCTCCCCATGTAAGTGCTGTTAAGTTTTGTTTGCCTTTATTTCAGGATGTTTTGGGGAAAAGTGGTCAGAAGCTCTGCCAAGCAAATATCTGACTTCTCAGAAATAGCTGCATCAGTTTTGGATAGCTTGCTGGCAGGGTGAGGGAGGGAAGGAGAAAGAAAGCTAATGAATGAGTCCTCTTAAGAGTCTGTACTAGTGTGGTAGTTACTACCAGTGTATTAGTATTAGAAATATAAAATCAGAATTATATTAGAATTAATTAAATTACAAGTGTGTAATCACTATTCAAAAACACTAGTTAGTGTTTTCACTAATTAGAAGAATGATGGAATGGAATAAACCTGTAATAGTTGTGGATGATACACCCAGCTTGGTTAACAAGCACACTGTGAATTCTGATCAGCTTCCTAATAACAGCTTCTGTTTTTTTTTTTTTAATCACTTTACCAATTTATGAAGAGATGACAAAAATGGGAATGGCTAGCTAGACAAAAGTGCTGCAGAAAGATCTGAAATTACAACAGATACTAACATAAGTCAGTGAGACTTGCCTTTTTCATAGCACCATCCCTTAATGTTTTAACAGTGTACATTAGGCCACAAGAGAGAATTTCTCAGCACAAGTGAGGCCATACTCAGCATACTGTCCACTAGTAGCCTACACACTTGGAGTGGTAGACTGGGGAGAATGTTTAGGAAGAGAGGTGGCCTAAATGAGGCATAAGGATCTAGATTTCTTTAGACCAGAAAAGACCCATCCATAGTAAAAATATTTTTATAGAAAGAGTGATGACCAGTTCTTTGTGTAAGAAGAGGTCAAAAAAATTACCAGCTAAGCGGGCACAGAGGAGACTGACGTTGGGTAATAGGAAAAAAACTCTCCAGTTTTAAAGGTAGATTCTACAAGATCTAGGTATAGTCTGGTCCAGTATCTTACCATCAGAGATTTTTTTTGTTTTTAATGAACAGCTTAAACTTCTAATGGAAATAGCATAGATATATTGATCCAAGATTTGGACTGATTTGTTGTTGGTTTCTTCCAAGTTTGCATTCTTTTAAGTTTAAATAGCCATAGACTACATTCAAACAGTTCTTTAAAAGTATTTCTGTCATTTAGTGCAATATGCAATGACCTCAAGTATCAAATGCTAGACCACTTCTGTAGCATTTACAAGATGTAAGTGATTGTGGTTTTTGTTTTGTTCTTTTAGCAGAACTATTCATTGGCTGAACTTGATGAAAAGATCAATGCTATTAAACAGGCATTACTGAGGAAAACAAAAGAAAGCAAGTCCAAGGAGGCTGAGCGGCTTCTTCGATAATGGAAGAAAAAAATCTTTTCAGAATCTTCATCGTGCTTTACACATACCTAAAACATAGACCTGAGTAGTGTTCATTGGAGATGACTTTAGCCATGAAAACAAAGCACGCATGTAAGCTCATTATGGATGATTTTGATAGCTTGATTTCAGGAATATTCATTTTAAAGCAATCTGATTAATGAAATAATTACTTTAAAACGGAGGAATGTTCTAGGAATAACATTCTTATAATCTGTTCCCTTCTGTTATACAGGAGGATTGCAGCATTGTTCATATGTGAAAAGTTTTAACTTGCATGAAAACCCTACATTTCACATGTAATTCTTGATGATGGAGTATTCAAAAGGGCTATCTTTTGAATACTTTTAATGTAAATAGTTTGCATAAACTTGTGAAATAAAGTGAAATGCTTCCTCATGAGTAAACTGTTTTATTAGAAAAATAAGACGTTACAAAACTTTCAGTGCACATACTTAGCAGCAGTTTCTTCCATGTCTCTCACTCTTTTTTTTAAATACAGAGTTTAGAAATGCAGGACATTGCATTTCTGCCACATTTCAAACAAAGAGAACGTTACAGATATCTTACATGTGTAAATAGACATGTGTTACTTGCTTCCTTAGTGCCCTGTAAGAATTCAAGCTTCATACCCTGCTAACAATTTAATATGTTCTGAAGATGATTCTGGGTAAGGTGGTGGTGGAGTGTGCCAATGGGCAGTGATGTAAGCATGTGTATGGAAAGAAGGGCAGCTGGTGCCTAAGCATAGATGCTGGGTACTTAGTTTAAAGCAGTCCTTGACAGAAGTCAGACCTTTGGCCACATACTGAAGTGTGTGGGGGTTTTTATTTGGTTGGTTGTTTTTTTAAAAACATTTACCATTTACACCATTTCTTTCTTGGTTTATTTTCCTCTCTCATTCTGTCTTCATTCCACTTTACTTCTGTAATAATTACTTTTCTTCTAATCTTTTCCTAGAGGACATTTAGGGTAACTTACTTTAACTGCTCTGCCTACAGCAGTCATACTATTTGATGTCCCTGACAGTCCCTGTGACAGCTGTCAGGGAAAGTACAAACTGGATACAGTCTTGCCATTTAAAGAGTAGTAGGCATTTTGTTTATGATTCTAGGTTCCTGTCTAGAGTCACATCTTTTGTAGCAACTGCACCTAATGCTTTTCTAAAGTTGAACCAGAAGAGTGGAGAGACAGGACTCCTGAATTCTGATCCTAGCTCCAGGAAGGAAGACTGCATGATAGTTAACTATTCAAATTCTCAGCTTCCAAGCAGGAAGAGATTAACCAAGCAGTCGTGAGTGCCTCAAACATGACATCAGATGCAAAGAGATACCTTTGCATTGGAAGACTGTGACCTGCTGTGCATAGGACTGTTGCTCATATTGTATGCTGTAGTTCCATACAGCATGATTGAGACCTTTGTTTTGCAAAGCGTTGCCAGGGTTCAAAATCCTAACTCTTGCACAGCTCACACTATGTGGGGTATTTTGCTGCAAAAGCAGTGAACTGCAGCTTGTACTCCAAGTAGATGTGCTGCTCTTGCTCTCTGCAGAACCTTACTGAGTCTTTGTACTGTTCCCAAGAGCAGGCAGCTAAAAAGAGTACAGGGTTGAGAAAACTGGGAGGTCCTATAACAGTTCATAGAAAGGATATTCTCTGCTGTAAGTTGCAGTCGAAGTAGTTGCAGATTTCAGAGGGGTACTAAGGCCTTGGAAGTTTCCCTTTCTCCTCTATATCACTTTTGTGTAGAAGGGTGGGGGAACATGACACTGTACCAATATGCAACAATGCTGGTCCTCTCAGTTTGTCCCTGCTTGCCTTTGTTTCTTTAGGCTTTACTGTAGACAGCTAACTTCCACTATAAGGATTGTTTCTGCAGGAACAGATGTGCTACCCAGTTCACCACACCCTATAGTAAAGGGGATGCAGGATAGGCCTCTTAAGGAAAAGCAGATAAAATCAATAGTTGAGAATTACAGTGTCAGAACAGAATGGTTATAGCATTCTTAGAACTGCCATTTATGCTGTTTTTCTCTGTACCTGAAACACTTTGGTCCTKATAGGTGGGGATACAGTAGCTGAGGAAGTCTGAGAGAAAGCCACAAATGAAGCAAAAGCAGGGGAAGTGTTTACCACTTTGTCAGCATCTCTCAGGACCTTTTTATTGATACTGGGCTGACCTTCTACACTCCCTGTCCTCCAAAAAGACGCACTAAAGTGTTCTTAAGAATGAAACTTTATTTCTTTATTAAACATGTTCTTTCCTTTCTCCACTTCCAACTAAAGCTAGTAGTACAATACAACACTGAGGCTACTGTCCTTCATACAATGTTATTCTCTCTGCTGCTTCTGGCATCCATAAAGGCTGCCGCTGTTTCCCAGCTCTTTGTCGCTCACTTTTTCTTCACTGCTGTTATCCAAAACACAAAGTTCTTTTGCAGTAGCTGCTTTATGTTAAACACTTCCATTTTACCTAGCGTAACATGACAGCATGCCCTTAAAAGATGAAAAGGAAGGTGAATGGTCTCAAAGTAACTGTATTAAAGCCATTCTAAGCCAAAGAAGTCAGAAGGCAAGAAGAGTCCTAGAAGGATAGCAAGGTGAGGAAGGGGATTTGTGTCCCAAAAGGACCTTTTTCATTGCAGTAAGGCAGATTTTCTAACAGCAATACACCAACCTGCCTCATATGAATACTGTGAGCACTCTGATGATCAGCTAGGCTTTATTGCTCTAAGAAGCAACAGCTCTTTCAACTGATGACCCCAGGCTTGACTGAGCCTCTGCACATTTATTTACAGAGAGGGAGGCTGGTCCGAGAACTGCATTGAAATGATAGGTCTCTGCAAAAGACCCCTTGAACCAGAGGTTTGAGAGAAATGGAAGTGAGAAGTCCATAAAAAGGCTACCTTGCCTCCAGTTTAGCACAGCACTTCTGACTGCCTTCCTCTGCATTAGAAGAACTGCAACAGAACTGTGCTGATGTTCACTGAATTTGAGGGAAGACTAGAGCATAACAGTCCTCTCTCTTCCTCTGAGAAAGCAAAGAACAGAGCTGAAGTGTGCAAACTGCAATCTAATGATAAGCATTGGTGTGGCAGAGCCAAAGCTTACTACAGCAGCATTTCTGACTTGGGAAAAGGTCGGTTTTGTATCTGAACTGGACAAAGGAGTGCTTTGGATGTGCAAGTTCAGTTTAGAGAATTTACTAAATACAACTATATAGAAGCATTGTTAGGGGTTACTTACTTGATCCAGTTGACCATCCTCCAGCATACATAATCCCATTAGTGTTAAAGCTTTGCCTGTGAAGGGATGTTAGCGCTTTTGTGGAAACACCTTTACTCTCTGCAGCAAGCATAGCAAGGACAGCTATTGTAGGGCAACAAATATTCTGCCTGGCTGTCAGTTCAGAGCTCTTTAATTTGCAAGCAATTTGAGGAAGYCATCTCTCCTGAGTTTTCTATAACATGGCATCTCAGTTTCTGAGCAAGCACCACTGTAATATAAATGATAAACGTGGAGAGGATTCTGAAGTAATTTAGACTCACAAGTAAGTGTGCGATTTATTAAAATCAATAAAGTCACCGTCAACATTTGTACATTTGAGAGGCGCTCCCAACACCACTCTTTCACCCACAATCAGCAGTGAAAATCCTATAGACATCAGTGAGGCAAGAATGCCATACCTGGATTCTGAGATCTGTTACTGGAGTCGCACATGTAACAGCTGATTATCTTTTAGGGCAGCGTGAACCCCTGAATTAATACAAGGCAGAAAGCACCTGAATTTGGGTTATGCAATGGTAATTTTGTATAGAACGTTTCCCTGTTGAGGAACTTATGCAATGAATGTAACTTCATCTTATTGCAGGATCATATATCAAAAGGTTTAAATGAACTTTCTGTGAATGTTTCCCATGTGTCCAGTCTATATATATTTTAAAATTGCATGTAATTAGGAATAGCATTGCTTAATTAACTTGTCAAAAAAGGGTTTACTGGTGTTCTKGTGCACAGCTGTTCTGCACTATCAACATCAACAAGCTTGTGCTGCTGTAAACTGGCTGAAAAGAGAATGACTGCTGTATGTCTGACTGGAGAGACTGCAAAGCATTCCAGGCAGCCAAGACTTTGGCCTGAGCTGCATCTCTTCTGTCCTGGTGCTTTTAAGCTATATGTTTTGAAGGAAATGCTTAAATCTGCTGTAGCAGACCAAGGATTGAACGGGTAGCTTGGCTTCCACTGCAAGAAGGCAAGGCAGATTTGTATACCAGCTGCTATACAGAAAATTTTAGAGATAAAATAAATATTCTTTCTTCTTATTTATGCATACCTGAAAACTGATCTAAAGATCTTTCCGAGTTTTTCCAGAGTACAATAGCCTGTGCTTCACACTACACTTTAGTTATTAAATGGCTTCCAGTTACCAGATAAAAAAATCTAACAGCACCATAAACTTGCCACTAATTATCTGAGGAAGATGTCTAAAAGCATCACTTCTAAGCCAAGAACATTTGCCTCCCTTTGGATGTCTAACGTTCCTATCCAGCACCTTACATGAGAGATGTAGTAAAACATTTGATCTTATGTTAATGTGGAGTTCTGCAATGCATGCTCGGTTTCTTTGCTGCAAGCTCCCCTGAGTAGGGAGTGATTCATCTCTAGGACGCTAATTTCTTATGGTTGAGTGCAGGATTTTAATAAATAAACCCAAAAGTGAAGTACCCTTTTGAACAGCCCTCATATCAGCAGGTAATATCAGTAATTTAGGAAACTCAAACCATTCACCATTCCATCCAATTTATTGTTTTGATCAGTGCTGGATTTTTTAAATACATCAGAAATTATCTATCTCTTTTGTTTTAATTAAGACCATACAACACCATTAAGGAATTTTAATCCCAGTATGCTGAAGATGTATTATTTGAAGGAGAAGCAGTCAATATACTCAATAAAAACATATTTTGATCACTTGCACCAGTGAAAACGAACAAAACATTTTCTATGGTAACACATGCTGCACCATCCTCTCCTGAATGAAGACCTGGGGAAGGGACTTTTGAAGAGGAAAAAAGTATCCATAAAGATTCCCTTAAAGATATCTTTTCCCTTACCCCATAAAAGCAAACATTTCTCCTAACACTTCCTGTTGAACGCTTCCTGAGCACTTCAGGCTTCCATAGCCTCAAGAATCGCGGTATCCCTAATTTTATCCAGGCTATGACATGAGCTCATGTAACACTCCCACAATTGCTTGCTATCTCAGTGTGTGCCAGAATGTGGCTGAAGACTATCCACAGCCCTGCAGGTTGCTGAGGATCTAATCAGGCTGTCCAAATGTGTTGGCCTCTGCTGCCAGCATCACTTTAGCCCAGATAGCATGCTCTTATGGCTAAGAACAGGATTTGCTGTCCTATCAGATAATCTATCCCACCCAAGAGCAGTGCAGACCCAATTCAAGTGGTCTCCAGTACATGAATTTTCTTGTCATTGCCTACTAGGATGTGTGGATTTGATTTCCCCTGACTTCAAGGGCTACCAGATGCTTACTTGGGGAGAGGTAGGAATATGTATTGTAGAAAATTTGACGAGAGAAGGAGAAAGAAAAAAAATACATTTTAACAACTACCTCTGTAGATCTTCTAATGAAACTATGCCTTGTCATGGACAAAACACTTAGAAGTAACAATGAAAAGAATAGGCATTGTTTAAAGCTATTATTTAGAAATCATCTAAATTTTTAAAGGTTAATTGGTGTAATTTACCCGTCTTGGTTATTAAAAAGAGTTATACATGAACAATAAACGTAAGAGTTCAATCCATTTTATTTCCACAGTTGATTCATCCACATCTGTTTAGCTTTTTATGACCATCTAATCGATTTGTAGAATTCTGTCCAGTACAGATGGGCTACTGTTCATGACTACTTTCATACCATTTATATTATTGTTGCTCTGATTTTTATTCAAGGCCAAATAGAGGGGAATATAAGAGTGCGATGTTCACCTAAACATAACAACGACATTAAATTTCCATTTGGCTCTGAGATGAGAATAGATTTGTGGAGACAATCCACTATGAATACAAATAAGTTGTTTATACATAAATATAATGAGAGTTCTTATTTAATTATGACCTATTTTACCCATTCTACAATATGCTCTGTTATTATGAAGTTTTGTAGCAACAGCCAGGCTAAATCAATTGTCACAAACTCTTTTGGCTGAAAACTAGAATTACACCCGTACTTACACTTGCAAAAGAATAAAAGCTATGTCTCTGTAACCTGTTCTATACCTACCATGATTCTAGTAAGTTTATATGTAATCTACCTCATACAGCCATACATGCATATGCTACATTATTTTAAACATACTGTATGTGTATAGACCTTTGCATTTGATGGAGAACCTCTCAGTTCATTCTGACAGCTCCAAGGAACAGAAGCTGGTCAGATGTTTCCCACTGTGGACCCTCCTCGCTTACTGTTAAAGGCATGGCATGCAACACGAGCAAGTCTTCAACAAGCATTGGCCTGTAAAGCTAGCTCTTATTCTACTTTCTGCAAATCTTCTGGGTCCATGAGGAGTAGTTTGAATGAGCTGCCCTTAATAAATCTAAAGATAGTAGATCAACCCCAGACCCTCAGTCATCCAAAACATTCAAAGAAAGAAAAAAGTGCTGTTAATTACCCAATAGACCCACCTTCGTGACACATAGTTGGAGCTTCATGCATATAGCCTTTGTGTATAACAGCAAGAAAGTAAGTTGTATGCAGATTTAGCACCTTAATAAAAGACATACACTTTCATTTCAGTAATTGTGTACCCATTACTCTGTAGATGCTTGCTTAAGCATGCCAGCTACTTTGCTTGAACACCACACAGGGAAATCATTTTCTGATCAGTCACAACAGTCACCACTAGTTAATTGAACAAAACTAACAGAGTTTTACTCAACAGGCATTTCTGTGGCCAAGAGAGTATGTAATATTAAGCAAGTTCAAATTCTGAGCTACAGTCTTCATACACAACTTTTGAAGCAAAGAAAATATGTGGATTATTGCATTCATGTGTGTGTTAATTTTTCAGAATTTGCTGTCACCAAAGAAAAGCATCATAGAACAGGGGAGATGAGAGCAGGAGGAGCCTTCTGTTTAATACAGACTAAACTAATTCAGCAGGAAGGCAGGCTGTTAAAACGACACAGCTAAGCAGACACTACTGTATGTAACCTCAGTGCAACAAAAAACCTCATACTTTCTTATCTACTGCAGTTTAATAAAAGACAGCCAAATACTGGAAGTTGTCAGTACAGCTGAAAGACTTCATTAGCATATTACAATAGCACATGACAAAAACATTTTTTACATTGGGAAAATCGGAGAGATTCTCCTTTAGAGTGAACATTTTCTTCATTACTGCATGCCCCAAACAGCAAAGGAGGAAAATCACTGCAAAACTGAAATGTTTTGGGGTATTTAAAATCAATATGTTAAAAGTTGTTGATGCAAATAATTGTTTCTTACCATGAACAAACAGTACTGATATGCTCTCCAGCACAGGACTAGGAAGTATCAATTCAAAACACACTCTTACAAGAAATGTTTCATCTTTGCTTTGTTTTTATAATAAAAAAAATCACATATCAAACAGCAAACTGTTCTGGCCTGTGAATTCCACTTTAATACAATGTAATAACATTTTTGTATATGGACCTGACTTTTAGCAGTACCAAAGTGTTTCACTGAGTGCCTTTAATGCAATTACAAGGTATAAGGCAGCAGAGAATGAGAAAAATGGATATAGCAAGGGTGAAAATCTGTTTCAAATGCAATTTGAAGCAAGACAGAGAGTCAACAAGAGACAAAACAAGGTTGTTCCAGTTGGTGGAGCTGCAGAAGAGAAGACATTTACCTAGCAAAGACAGCCGTGAAAATACAGAAGAGACCAGCATGATACAAGATGGGCTGAAGGAGAGTGTCACAGAGATTGACCTTGCAGGATGCTACAGAGAAGGGTTGTTAGTACAGAGGAGATGAAAACAAAGAAAAGTAGTTTGACAGGAGAGGAAGGAACCAATTCTGGTTACACAACTCTGACAGCAGCCAGGCTGCCTCAGTTGAAGGCTATGCTGACACCAAGAATCTGAAGGGTATCAGGTCATTAACTACATAGAGGAGAGCTGTTTCCATTCAGAAGAAAACCAGACTGATAGTCCCTTAGAATATCTCAGTGAAAAAAGTGTTTCTGACTACTTGTGATACAGAGCTTCAGTATTCTGCTTGCAGCGGCTACAGGTTTCTGGAACAGGTTTTCTCTCAATTGATATCAATGTTGTGTCTTATAACCAGGGTTCAGGGATCTTGGAGAATTGACTAAGGAGAGAATTAACTTCACAATCTAATTTTTGAGAAGACTGTTATGGTCATTTCTGTAACTCCACAAATTTGGTTAATTACAAAATATGTCTAATATCCTTTCAACACAGTTTTTCAGTCACCCAGAGCCTGCTGCATGAGAACAGTGAATTTGTGCCTGCTTGCCTCCCTCAGAGGGAATACATTTTCTCCGGCTATAGGAGGAGCAAGAATTAGAAAAATAGGATTACCAGATACCACCAAACCCAGCATACCTTTATGACAAGAAAAGGACCCTGCTCTCTTGAACAATCCAGCACTCATCACCATGTCCCAACATCTTCTCTATAGCCCCAGCTGCTCTGGATTTTTTTAGTCACTCCTATTCTTGACAGTTAAGCTATGCAATCACTGCTATCTTTCCCACCTGCTCTCCCTAGCTCAAGTTACTGCCTGCATCCAACTGTTTTCTGCCACACTTTTGGTGTACTCTTTCATTTTTACTGCTAAGAACACGTGAAAAAGTCCACAGGGATAAGGGAAGTCCTTGAATCACTGCCAGTCAGTCTATCTAAGGGTGACAGATGAATCTCCATTTTACAGCAAGGAACTTTGATTTCACATGGGTTTCTGTAGCCAACTGAAAGTCAGAAAGGCTTAAAATGTAAGGGGGCAGAAACACTGAAAAATGCAGGATTCCAAAAATAAACACAGCCTTACAGCTACTAAAGTCAAAGAAGTTCAAGCAGAGTTACGCTGGAGGTGGTTTGATCATTAAATGTGATCGTTAGCTCCTGAACCAGCAGCGTACATTTGCCAGGCTCTACTTTTCGCCTGTGGGTTCCTGAGAAGGGGAAGCCATTCCCAGCTGGGCAGGAGGAAGCTCGTCCTCATCCTCCGGCTGCTCAGTCCCCGCAGCTGGGGCTGCGCCACACTCCAGGCACCAGCCCCACAACTGGCTGCCGCTCACTCAGCAGTGCTCACCTGCTCCCTGGGCTTTGTCCAGACGGATCTGACAGCAGGAGCAGGGCTTCAGGCTGGAAATCCCTGAAAGCAGCATAACAAAACTTTTGTTCTGAAAACTTTTCTGTGTGTTTTTTAAAGAAGTGATAGTTATTTTGTTCACCCTTTTCCAGAAGAATCAGTAAAAAAAAGGAAAACATACTCCCTTAGGAAGGCATCATTTCTAAAAGTTTTTTTTTACAGAAAATATTTCTRTTAAAAAGTTTCTCTTCTGCTACCTAAAGTGAGATTAATGCTACATTCACCAGCACAGTAGAGCAGCAAATACACTCTGTCAGAAAATACTAGTTATGCCATTCTCTCAACTTAATACTTAGTTCCAAAAAAAAAGGAAAAGAAAAGCTCTCTGTGTTAATTTCACTGAAATAATGTTTTCAAATAGAAAGCAACGAACGGATGCAGAAAATATTGAAAAGTCATGAATCAATTTTAATCAATTTTAATTCCAGTATAAGAGGAAGTAATGCCACTTGTTGAAAACAAAACAATTGTTTCTGACAGTTAAATTTGCAAGAGACTTATCACTGTCTGGAGAGAAGCAAAGCTGGATGCTTCCCTTTTCTACCTCCGCATTAACTGACTTTCAGTGCTATTTGATTTATTCTAGTGAAGTTTCTCTGTGTCCTGAGAAACCATACTTTTTTCCCTTAAAACCAGCTCTGCCATACAAATAAAATTAATTTTTTTTCCAGAGTTTTTAGTCTTGAAACTGGGACCTAGGTTTAAAAAAAATATACATAAATATTTTGTATAAGTGCGTTTCTTTATTAAAGGTATTTTGATTTAAAACCATATTTTAACAGTTTTATTAGGGAACTTTTTATAGGCTAGAATACTTCCTCTTAAAAACATTGAACATTTTGAGTTGAAAATAAGGTTAGAATAAAATAAAAAAATAAGATTAGAAAGAATATCAAGTCCCACTTTTGTGCCACTGAACTCTTTTTTTTTTTTTTAACAAACTGACTTTTCTGACCCATGTATATTTTGTGGTTAAAATGAGACAAAGCCCTCTTAGAAAATGTATTCATCGTTTAGTATCCTAGTACCCAACAGTGGATTTGAGTGGTGGTTGCCTAAGCTCTTTATTAACGTATGCCCTGTGAAAACTAGGAAGAATATGGATTATGCACTTATATGTAAAAAAGTTGAACAATTTTTTCTTTACTAGCACAAAAAAGCAGGAGCTTGTGCCTTTGGAGCAACACCATGAGGACTCATAGCCATTCGTGAAGGTTTGCAGGGAAAATACACCAGCAGGTTCAGGGACCCAGGAGGGGAGACCTGCTGTGAAGGAGGTTGCCAGAGTATCTTCGGGATCACACCAGACAGTCTCAACTGTAGGTTTTGGCTTTCACCCCTTTGCTCATTTACAACCTGGTTCCTCCACAGGTGCTGGGCTCAAGTAAACCATGAAACAAACATCAGGGTGGCAAACAACACTGAATATTGCCTTCTTTCAATAATGGATTTACTACCTAGTTTTTTCATTACTGATTTCAAATTCTTAAACTAAAGAGGAAGAATTCACTGCTCAGTATAGCCACCATCTTGCTAGCAGGCAATACCAAGTCTGTATAGAAAAGTTGTTTCCTTCTAGACTCTGCTCTTGTCTTTGACAGTGGTAGGACATGCATTTCCTTATGTATGTGCTGTTATTGTTACCAGCAGTGATCAAAATTTCTTTTTTACTGCTTTAAGCAATTATGAACATGCATGTTTTAAAATTAAAAAATATATATTTTTTATATTTGCGATATAAATAAATTAAAAAATAAATTATATTTATCAAATACATGATAAATAAATAAATATTTGCAATCTATCTTTTCATAAGACAGTTTGAAGCAAGTTATATCTTCTACCAAAAATTGAATGCTGAAAGTAAAAGGTTAATAGTGTTTATTTTTAATATAACAGTTCAACAAATGTCTAATTTCAAACCCTCGTACCCAATGCCAGGACTACCTACGAACACAGGTCTCATCCACACTCCAGCCAAGGCTGGAGCCCATCAGCTCCCATGGGCTTCGGATGACATGCACTGCCTGACATCATTCTGCTGCTTAGCAGAGCATTCTGGGTTTTCCTCCTGTGATAGAAAAAGGCCTGATAAAGTAATGAATTGTGTATTTAATACGGAAAAGCATTTACTGCAGAGCACCCCATGGAGCCTAATGCACTAGATCCTTAAGTTGCCTTGATAGATTGACTTGACGCAGCCATAGTGACTCAGTCGAGGGTGACTCGACACTACCTCCCTGTTGTCTGACACTGCTCAGCTCTCCCTTGGCCCCCCACCAGCAGCTGGGGCCCCTGCATGCAGGGGACAGTCGGGCCAGATTTTATTTCCTCTGCAATATCTTGTGCATCAGCAGCAGAGGCAGAGGAACATGCAAGCCACTGCTGTGTTCCCCTGCAGAGGAGAAGCCCTCTGCGTGAGTGGCTTAACCAGCCTGGTAGGAACCAGTCACTTCTGTAGTTGCCTGTTGAACAAGTTCAGTGGGGGGAAAAACCCCTGAGGTAAGAGCAGTGGGAAAGCCTGGAAGTTTTGAATTCAGCTGAAGATGTCAAAAAAAAAAAAGACTGTGGGTACTACATTTAAAATATACAGGAGCAGAAGAGGATCTGACTTGGTATATTTAAATTTTTGAATTTAGATTCAGTTTATATACTTGAACAGTTAGGTGCCATTTTAGCTCTGCCTTTCATACAAAGCATGTATTTTACACGTTTATTCATGCATATGGGGAAAAAGCCTTGATCTGCATGATGTGTCCATTACTCGTGTAATTCTGTGCAATGCAATGCAATGCAATGCAGGCAGTTGTAAAGGCTCCTTGCATCATTAAAGACTCATAGGACTGGGCCCATCTTTTGTTACATATGTTGAGACTGAGATCACTGTAACAAGGAACTTTCACAACTTTTAAAATACTGAGAAACAACTATTTCAACTTAGATTTCACCCCTAATGTTCATAATTACTGGTTAACTAATAGTTCTCTCCAAAGAGAGCCCACAATGCAGAAGTATATTTTCAGACATTCAAGAGCCTGTCAACGTGACACCCAGTCTTCCAGGCAAATTCATTAGGCCAGAATTAAATACCTACTTTTGAGGAAAATATAGGAAGAGAAACTTCGTCCTTTGTCAGCCATACTTTTGTTACCCTAGACTTTGCCAGATTTGCAGCATGTCAAAACTGGTGCTTTCCTCAGCCATTGAGGCACCAAGAATGCATACTCATTGTTAATAAGTAGTTTCCGCTTGCATGTGACAAAACAGCTAGCTGGCTAGTCAGCCTCAGTCAGTGTCTATTTATGGCAAAATGTCAAAAAAGAATGTCCTGCATTTGTGGCTCAACAATAATGAACATGGCTAAATCTGAAAATTAACAAAGGAAAGTGAACAGCTTTTTAAATTCTGAAGAACATTAGATTCTGGTGTCCTTTTTGTTCTGATTGTTTTGGCTTAACACTGTGAAAAGACCACCTGTTGGGCTGCCATTTTGTGATTGTATTAAATGCAGTGATTGCATGAAAGAACACTTTCCAAAATAACCTAGCATTATTATTCACTTATTTTATAGTAAATCTGCATTCAAAACCTGCAGGAAAGTATAAGGCTTTTTTCTAAGTGAAATTTAAAGCTGTAAGTTCTCTATAAATGTGCTTACTGCAGATGCATGCTTTTACAGTGACAACCATGATACTTTAAAAAGAGCTCGATTAAACTTTTGATGCAGCAATAAGCTCCTATATAATAGAAAGCTAACCTGTTGAATAATAAATGTAAGATAAATGAGAGATAAGTTGTACAGAACTGAGTATCTGTGGTAATGAAATTAGCAAGGACTACTTGGAAACAGTGTAACTTAAACACTTACTTTGCTCCTGCCATAAACTTGGTATTTTTAGTGAGATCAGATTTTTCTAATGTCTATAACAATGTTCTTAGGGGCAATATGCTTATGGTCATAAGACTGCATTGAATTGTACTAGAATCTTACTGCATTTTGAGACAATTTATCATAACAAAACATTATAAACATTTTATCTAAAAACATAAAAGTTGTATTCATTTTTCTAAATGTTTTTGTGAAAGATACTATATACAGTCAAGTGATGATGATGATCATTTACATAATAAAATCAAAAGAAACGTTGCCCACCCCAAAACCCTCATTTATATTTTATAAACTTTGAATCACCCAACCATTAGTTTTTAAGTTCAAACAGATGAATTCATTTACACAGTTTAGTATCTTTTAATATAATACATAAACATTTCCACCTGATGCTAATAAACATGCCTGTAAATATATTAATGAACCAAATACTCTCCATAAGTGTTAAATAACCTTTGTTTAGAGCCAATGGTAATAATGTTTGAAGTAGAAAAGAAAAAGTATATTTTCTGAAGTATGTTTTCTTTTTACACAGTCACGATGAATTCTGAAGTTATTTACATGCTCTTTCATAGATTTACCTTAATCTTTTTAAATATGGATCTAATTCTGCTTTAGCTTATTGGCAAATGTATGTTATTTACCAGAATGAGCAATGACTCTCCTCTGTGGATCTGCATATATTCTCTCGCCTCATGCTGCACAACATACATTTTCAAAAAAAATCCCATGAAAGGACTTCCGTACTGGAACTGGGTTACACAATTACTTTAAGGGATAATAAAAGGGGAAATATACATAAATAATTGGACATATTTCCAGATCTTTTCACCAGCTTCAATCACAAAAGTTATAGCTAAAAATCAAGAGTTAAATCTCTTGGGTTTTGCATATTTTTCATTCTCAAAAAAGTCAAAGCAGTTGTACATCTGAAAGAGAGTCATAAGTTTATTGTTATACATCAGATATTTTTTATTTCCTAGAAAACACCCATATATTTTAAGTTAGCAAAAATGCAGTTTAATGTACTACAGCTTTTCAAAAAGTGAAATATGATTTTAACTACATCATTATAGGTTAAAGTGATTCTTAGAAAATAAGAGTTTTATTGGTCAAACAAAATTGCTGGCCAAGCGGATTTTTACATATGGATTGAACTCTTTCTTATGTTAGAGAAGAGTAAGTTTTTATGTGACTATAAGTTCAGAGGGGAAAAAAAAGTGAAGTGGAACAGTGTACAATGGATGAGTATAAATTAATGTCTGGATTTATTGTTCACTGTAACATAAAGAGTATGTACTACACACAACTATTATATTAGAGAATTATGGAAACTGAGGCTAGCAAGCAAAAATGGCTTATGTCTGAATAAAAATATGTATCTTTGGGAGAGACACAATATGTTAGGAACCCTGAGGGTTAATGAGAGGTAAGCTGGTGAAGGGGGGAGATGAGATAAGGGAAATAAAAGAAGCTGAATAGATGAAAGAAGTGATTCAGTGGGAAGCATTGTTGATCACAGCTAGGTGTCAGAAACAAACTAGAAAAATGGGAACTGCTTTAACATTGGCAGGAAAATAATAAAAAAAAGGAACTTATACCATGTACTAAAAAGAAAAAGAAAATAAGAAATAATAAAAGGCTTTCAGGCTTTCTTTGGGACACGTCAATGAAAAATAAAGCAAGAAAGCCCTGAAATGGAATCCTCTCTAAAGGTATCTGGGGGAGAGGGGCTCATTGTCCCATCCTTTTCACATCAAGAATTTAATTTTGCATTCTGTCTGCCTTGAGATATACTTCCAGTTACTCTACACTGGTTTCTTTTTCTTTCTCTTCGTCCACTTAGATAGYCTACACTGGTGGAGAGACAGTTAGAATGGAAGAAATGTAGCCATGAATTAAATCATTTGGGTGTCCTTTGCCAATGTGAATTTTGCCTAAAGTTTGAGTCGTACTCAAAGGCAGAGCAGGATTCTTATTCATGAATACTAGAGGGAACTGCAGTTCCTCTATTTCCCTCATTTTCTCTCCCTTTTTTTCGGTCTCTTTTTACAGAGAAATGATTCTTGGACCCTCCCAATTTCAGGTTGCTTATGCTACATGCAATGCAGATATTGCTTGCAGAACTTTATTACCTATTTACTATATTTCACTTTAGGCAACTTATAAAAAGGTACCAGCTTAGACTTTCCCTCTTAAAAGAACTCCACTAAAATGTTGCTAACAGAACATTTAAAAACCCCCAAATGCCATTTGCTCTTTAGTGCCAGGRACATTCCAGTTACTACGTATGTATTATGTTTACACCCATCCCCCATGAATTCCTAAGACAGTTTCTCTTATATTAAGCTTCCTTCTGGTGCCCATAGCAACACCATCTAGTACTGAAATGTTCCTGCTGGATTTGCAGGAGTCCTTTCAAAACAAGATGCTGATTCTGCAGTTATTGCACGCCCAGTCACTCATATCAGATTCGTAGCCCAAGCCACAGTCCTGAATGAAAGGCAATTCAGCTGACCACCGACTGTCCTAATCATCGTTAGGGACAAAACACATTACAGATGTTCTGGCTTGTTTGGGTTTTTTCCCCACAGTAACAACCAACTTATTTATTTTTAGCAGTTTACTAACTACTAAAAATCACATGAGGTAATGGGGTTTTGATTTTGGCRCAATCCTGCTTTCTCTTTTTCCTGTTTTATATTTGTCCATCTGCAAATGCATTGACATGCAAATAGGCCTCTGCCCTCTGCTATGTGGCTCAGGAGCCACTTTCCATTCCTGAGGGCAACTGTGTGAAGGGGGGAAAAAAGAGTGCTTGATTAAAAACCAGACCGGGATATTTAAAATGACCTTCACTGGAAGTCCCAACGCCTGGCTCCTACTTCCTGGGAGCCTCTCCAGTAAAAGCTGGGCTGCCAGGGAGCAGCAACCCGCTGTCCTTTCCATGGCCGAGTCTCTCTGGGGGAAACTGGAGGAGCTCAGCGTGCGCCCGCGCTCAGCCCGCACCTCTGCTCACCGCAGCCGCGGAGCGACGGGCGCCGCTGGCAGACGCAGCGGGGTAAACGGCAAGGGCCCGTGCTGCTGCCGCTGTCCCGTAGCACTCAGTGCACCTATTGCAGTGCGAGCAGAGTCAAAAATGGGTAGACAAATTCCCAGAAGAAAACTCCATCCAGGCTTGCAGAAGGTTCCAGCCGGGTTCCCGCGCTCTGCCCGGCGGCGCGGCAGGGTTTCCCCACGGGCCCTGCGCACCCTCCGCCCTTCCTCCTCGCAGCCGCTGGCCGCCCCACGGTGGGAGCCAACCTGCCCCTGCGCCTCCCACCCCATCGCTGGAGGGGCCACGGGGACGAGGCGTCATGACCGAGGCGTCACCCCGAAGAGCACTTTGGGCCCCTCAGGCCCCTTTCCAAATCCTCAAGCGAAGAGGAAAAATGCTACTCACAAACACTAGAACCCTGCTAACAGGCAGTACCTGTCATTTATCTGATTTTGGCCAAAAAAGGAAAGGATGAGGGTACTGCTTGACGCTGTGTACCTTGTTCACTCGTTCTGAACACAGCATATCATTTAAATTCTGCGTCATGCCACGCTGCATGCTAGGAAATGTACCCTAGGATGTTTTTAAAGCTATGAAAGTTCAGTAAATGGAGACTTCCCTGCAGGACTCAGCTATTAAATCTTTGCTGGGAAGAGGGAGCCATGTCCATTAAAAAAATCGTATTCTGGTGAGACTAATCACATCTTTGTACTACTAAAGTATGCTTGAATTCAGATGTTAATCACATAAATATTTGGCAGTTATACATTGTGTAGAACAAACGCTGCAATTTGACAGAGTTAAATAACCCCTTATCTCTGAAGTTATCTTGAGAATATGGAAATATTTGGGACATGTGTTAAGAATGAACATTTGAGCAGAATGTTTGCCACAGTGAGGCAAAAGAATCCCTTCACTACACAGTATTTAGAGGGAGAGTGACTCCCCTGGGCTGCCTCTACGGCCCCCCTCTGACGTGGGCCATGGCGTGCCCCATGGCGGCGGCTGTGCTCCCCGGAGCGGTGTCCGAGCCGGCTCGCCTTGCACCAGCCTGGCCGCAGCACGCGGGCTCCCGTGAGGGTCTGTGTGTTGCCCCCAGACCTTTCATAGGTGTGAGCTCTGTACAGAACTGTGCAGAGGACAGAAAGGACTCGCGCAGCCCTGTTAGCGCCTTGGGAGATGCCTCGTGTCTTGAAAAGGAGTCAGATTCAGACATGTTGTGCATAAAGGGTCAGATTCTGAACAGAAAAACAAGATCTGAAAAAGTGGGAACTTGCAACTCATTCAGAGGAGTGGGGTCACAAATCACTCTCATGTGCATTGACTTCAGCAGAGTCATTCCAGTGTTATCCTACCAGAGCAAGAATAAAACTCTATAAATGGCGTCCTGAGGTACAATACGGACCCATTTCTTCCTTCCAGCCTTCAAACAGGCTGTGCAAAAGCTGTAATTCTGAACTAAGAGTTTGATTCTGAGTAAGTTTAACTCTGAATTTATGGGTTTTTTAAAGAAATATAGGATTCTTTATGAGTCAAATACACTTTTCAACTTGCAAGGAGATATGAATGRCTTCTAATGTTACTATTAGACAATCTTATTTTTATCTGGTGTAGTTCTTTCTATCCAGCGTTAATTCCCCCCATTACTGACAATTAACTCCTTATGTGGTCATTGCTATCCCCATCTGAGCAAAATTCAGGTCTCAGAAAATTTCTTTTGTTTCAGGGATGGCAAAGTGGTGACCATATCTAGCCCAGGAGACAGTTTTATCTGTCCTCCTGGGAATGCTGCTTGGTTAGAGGAAGGGAAAACTGGGGGTATTAACACATATGTGTTGGTGGAAAGGAGGGTTGCAGTGGGGAGGGAAGGAGAAATTTGCAAACCAGCTTGGATCTGGCAGGATTTATTTGTTCATTTGAGGTGCTGCATAGACATTTGTCTATTGGACTGGCTAAGAACGCCAGGTTGGAAGTGGCACCCAAGCCATGGGATTTGGTGATCCTTTCTGGCACAGACAGGAGTGGAGAGGGTGTTTAAAGTGAGCCAGATGATTGAAAAATCTGGGCCGGCGCATTTGATTATGAACACAAGAGCCAGAAAAAGCATTTTTACAATTAATTTAGACAAAATCTTAAGTTTGGTACTGTTTCTTTTTTGTGTGCTCTCCTTTATATCTTACTATTAGAGAGTATTTCTTTCATGCAAAGGAATCCTGATGCTACACAAATCTTCAGGAGAGCAAACGACGTTTTTCCTGTTATGGGTCTTAAGCAGAAACTGCAATCTGAAAGAATTGTTTATCCTCCATTTCTTAAGAAAGCATTTCTTGTGTAGATATGTTAGTCCTGCAAAGTTAACAAAGCAGCTTGTTCACTCCAGGCTGCCTCCCCCTTGTATTTAAGATGTTATGGTATGCTGTTAAGATCTCAGAAAGGTCGGAGACACAGGGCCCCGTTCATCACTGCATTGATTTTGGTTTATGCTTCTGTAAAGCTGTTGCTTTCAGTTAGTTCAGATTAGTGTAAAAACTATTCAAAACACACCCTGCCTCTTTCTAAATGCCCTGGTGTGATCCACAATTAAATTTTTCTCCAGATAATTTATAATGATTATAATAAATCACATCCAAAGTTGTTTGTGTGCATGTGAGTAATGCATGCCTTATTTAAAAACAGAAAAAACACCAAGTGCAAGAAACTGTTCTAGTTGGATAGCAAAACTGCATAACACAGACGTGGAAAGGTTTGTTAAACTGTCAGAATTGTTCTCTGTGATATATTATATTCTAATTCTTAATCCAGACTAGTAGTCAGTTGTTCTTGGAAGGGAGATCCTAGCACTCCTTTTGAAAAACCATTTTACTACCTGTAGGTGCTGCTGAGAGAAAATCTGGGCTCCTGTCCAGTGACCGTTCCCTTTAAAAAAATCCTCTCGCTGTCCCCGGTCAGTATCAATATTTACCAAGCCAAGAAATTCCATTCCTTGTCTCCAGATACTTGTACCTAGTTATAGCCCATCGCTTTGTTATCACTTTGCTGTGCTGAACAAAAGTAAATTCTTTTCTTAAAACAGTGAAAAATCAGACTTGTTAATAGTATGTTATTTTTAATAAATATAGCAGTATATCTGATATACCAGTTTTGAGAATGAAACATAGTTAATACAAACGATGAGTTTCATATTCTGAAACTATAAAGGCTACATAGATTAGCTGCTTTTAATCCTGTCTAACTAAAGCTCCCCATTTCATTCTTCTAATCTTTCCTCATAAGCAAATCCTTCCAACTTCTCATCATGTTTTCTATCCTCCTTGGAATTCCTCTCTATTTGTCTACATATTTTGAGCATAAAGAGAGGCCCAGAGTGAATGCAGGATTCTAGAAGCAACTCTGGCAGCATTGTGCTAAATCCATAATTAAAAAGGGTTAAAGTTAATATATTTAAGCTACAACAGTGAATCCACTTGATCACACATGACAACAGAAGTATTTATAATTATAATGATTGTCTTACCTCTCAAATGGTCAGACTTAGAGTGTATAATCTGTACAGATTTGTTTTCTATAATGAAGATATTAAGGACATTTCCAAGGCAATGCAAATTTCACTTGAACTGGGGAAAGAGATTTTTTTTAAAGGATTTCAAAAATCTTATGCCCTGAGGATTTGGTCTGCAAATACCAATCTCTCTCTCTCTTCTCCGCCTTCACTTTAACACTGATCTTTCCCGCTCGGTATAGCAGGACCGGTGGAGAGTTTCCTTACAGTGGTAGCCTCTGTGTGCAGGCACAGAGCACACAGGACGATGCACAGTAGCTGCAAAGAGCAGCTGCAAATAATATTTTCAAAACATTTTTGTTCACTTTTACTGAAATGCTTCAATAACACAGTGGAGATGAAGGTAAACCATATGATCATTCCATCAGACATTAATTGCATGCAAACGGAGTTTGCCTGTGCAAATTGTATATTCGTATGTCCACATGACAATGCCAAAAAACCCAGTTGATACAGAAAACCCAAAGCTGTTGACTACAAGGGTAGGCATAGACTCTGAGACATCACGGATTAAGATTATACAAGCATAATGTATATTTGTTTTATTATCTTTCTGAGCTATAACCAAAGCTAACAAAATTTTGGTGAAGGCATATTTAAAGGTAAGAACGCAATCCAAGCCACTTTTAAAGTATTGGTTACTGAGAAGCACCATAGCCCGCATTCTGATTCTGCTCTATTTTTTGACAAACCATCTGCGAAACTGCCATTTCTGTCACTGCTGTTGGGCATTAACGTGGCACCTAGGAACCCATCTTGTGCATTGGGACCTCAGCGAGGTAATCACAGTTCCCACCTTACAAAATGTCTCTGATCTGAAGAGCTTACACTGTGCACAAGTTCCTGATACCTCATACTGTCATGCACAGACCAGGGGTTCAGAAAGTTATTTTCTTTCCAGCCAGTGGTGTTATGGTATTAATCCAAACCCGCTAACCTGTGCAAATAAACTGTGTTCTTTCCAAAGACTAATTTAACTGTACGAAGCACATATGCATGTGTACCTTACCCCCCACACACACACCTGCACAAGTACACACGCACATTTACATGAGTAGATTAACTGCATCTAAAAATCAATTACTTATCTGTATGCACACGTGTTATTAAGATTTATGAAGGCTACGCATAGATTTAACTACAGGTTCCACTAAATTCCTAAAAATCTGAATCAAAGAATAGTCCTGATGCTCTTCACCCCTCCAATATTTACCTACACACCATGAGTGTGTGAGGTACATTTGTATATAATATATACAGGTGTCAGGGGGATGTATATACAGACATAGATAGATATATGGGCATCATGCATTATTTATAAAACTAGTTTATTACATATACAAACAATAATTATTATAAGCATGCAATTATATATCCATATTTGTGTGTATATATAGATTTTTTTTTGTCCTTAATGGAAAACTTGAACTGCAAGCAGCCATGTCAGAACTCAGATGGTTAACATTCACTTCTTGCTGTTTTATTGCATATTACTGTGCGCTCCTGAGCAGCAGGAGCAGATTCAGGCAATTACAATCAAGTCAGGGCACACGCCGTGGCTGAGCAACACGATCATGATGAGGATACTGATGAGGCACTTATCGAAAACCCCACATCATCCACACTCATCAGCCACAACATGTCACCCCAAATGAGGCATCAGCTGCCTTCAAATGGCTCATTGCACACTGTTTACAGCTTTCTTTGGACCCACTTTTGATTTTGCGGTCAGGACTTAGTTCAAACAGCAGCTGACTGGCACCGGCAAGCCTCAGGACTCGGCGTAGCTGGCTTCCTGGGAGTCAGCAGTGTTGTGACACGGGAGCTGCCGAGGGACAGGAAAGGTCCCGGCTCGGTTCCCCTCAAACATGGGTTGTTCCGGGGAAGGGGAAGGGGAAGGGGAAGGCGGGGGGGAGTTATTTAAAAAACATCTGCTGGTGCCTCTGGAATCAGGCAAGGAGGGAAGGGGGGAAGAGGGGAAAACAAACAAACAAACAATCCCACAGCGGTTTCTCATATTTTTGATTTGCTGCCTCAAAGGACAATCTTAAGAAACCAGTAACAGGAATTCAGGTGGACCCATTTTGGCCCAGGTTCCTGTTGTTCCTGGGGTCCTTTGAGACACTTTGATAATGAAAAACTTCTACAGTGAAAAAGGATTCTTAAAGTGGGTGCAAAAGTCGTGGATTCTGTATTCAAAATTTGCTTTGCATGCAAATGGCATTAAGCTGGGCAGAAAAGTTTTCCTGTGCTGCAAACCTTTCTCCATTATTTATTGGGATTCAGGAAGACTCCCCCCCCTCCTTGCAAAAAGGAAACAAATAAAAAAAGAATGCCGGGGCAGGGAGGGGGGAATCTCCGTGGCTCTCTGGGAATCAGCCCTCTTTTACAGGGAATTTCAGAGAAGACCCAGAAAGGAACAATCTAAAATAGAGAAATGGAGAGAGACTCCCCACGACAGCACACGGGCTCTCTGAACAGGGGTTTAGAGCACTTGCTGGACTAGGACAGACCGCGTCAGACCCTTGCCTAAAATAAGCRGAGTGACAACTCTGACCCTGACGCTGGTCACTCCAGGCTGGCGCTCCCCTGGGCTGAGCCAAAGCTGAGAAACTCTCCTGACATCATTGCCCAGAAACAGGTATTTCCACAGTACAGATTAAAACTAATTCGTTTTGACAAATAGAAATTTTCTGATGAGAGAGTGTTACATCATGGAGTCCTTGACCCTCTGCCAAACAGAGATGAAAGAACCTTAGGATAAATAGAAATCTAGTACTTTAACTTCAAACATTAGCTGATGAAGATTGTTTATTAATCGATTATTGCCAGTTCCTTTTAATTTATGTCAGAGATTAGAGAAGTGGAGGTTTTTTCCTCTATTACTCTTCCTCTCCTGTGTCATAATATCTTATGGAATTAATTTATTAATCTATCACAATATCAAATATCAAAATTCCCAAATAATTGGCTTCCATGCTAAKTAGAATTTTTATTCTACAAATAGACAAACTTATGAACAGAAAGCTGGAGTTATTCACCCAGTCTTGCATGGCCAGCTCAGACCCATGAAGTAATTCATTAGGCAATCGTCCCTTTTCTGATTGTTCAGTTAAGATGTAGGAAAATATGTGTAGTTTCCGTCATGGCTACTGTCTTCCGTTTGTACTGTTTGTCTCAGTGGATCTCAAATTCTAGAATGCAGTACGCTCACCTTGTGTGCCAAATTGTAACAGCATATTTCATCATGAAAATAATTAAAGCAAAAATACATGATCCATGCAGGTTTTTCTACATGTGTGTGTTCATCTGAGTTTTCTTCCTTGCTGCTTTCAGTTCTAATCTGTGAGTTTTCTTCCTTGCTGCTTTCAGTTCTAATCTGTGTAACACTGTGCTTTTTCTCTTAGGGACAGGTTCTTTCTGCTCCATGTTTTTTGTTAAATTTTAAATAGAGGATAAATATTTTCAAAAAAGACAAGATATATGGTCTCAGTAGGGAAAGATATTAATTTGTACAATCGGTTTATTAGTCTTATTTACTAAAACCTTGTTTTTCTTTTCCAGGGATAGCAAACATTCTATACAATTCCTAAACTAATTACCTCAGAATAAGTTAAACTTATTGTTAGGACTTCTATCATACCACGGTGCTCAGTGATATAAGCCGGAGGAGGAGGTAAGGAGTGTGCACATATTAGGATGGAATGGCATAAAACTCCTGAAAACTGCTTGGCCGAAATAAAATTGAACTACTCATGCACAGCATTGCAAAGACACTAAACTTCGTGTGAATGATGCTAGATAAGAACTGAAGCACCCAGCGGTAAAACATCCTAATTATGAACCCATGGTGCCGACAGAATAATGGACATAGGATCAGCTCTGGTAGCTATGTAAAAAAGAATGGAAGTTTACATTTTGGTGTCTGTATCTTGAATTGCAGTGTGTGCGTGCGCGCACGCATATGTGCGYGYGTGTGTGTGTGTGTGTGTGTGTGTGTAAAGAACTGTTTTTGGGTCATCATCTTACGCTCTTTGTGATGCACATTCTAATTTAGGCAAAAGGGATGCATCTTTCAAATGCAGATCATGTTTGCATTAGAAGAGCAATGAGAACACTTGTCACTTTCAGAACATTTATGTGCTAGAAGTACTGTTAGCAGAAGAGCAGTTTAGATAAATTCAAGACTTTTTTTTGCTGATCACAAACATTAAGCTTCACACCTGAAACCCTCAACCCCCTGCTGTGCTCTAATCCTAGCACCATTCACCCTTAGAGACTCAAAGTGCTGTGCCACTGCTCTCAAACATTTGATTGCCCTTACTTTGAATGCCACCACCTGCAAAAATGCCTTTTTATTCCCTTTGAGCCTCTTGAGAAGGAAGTAAAAATGATAATTCATGACAAACATTAATTAATTGTTTACAAGATGATCTTTTCTTTTTCTAACTTCTGTTCAGCAGACATGTTGAGCTGCAAGACTCCACGCTTGATGCCAGAGCTTGTCAAGAAGTCTGCATTGTTGTTTATCACTCAGGCATAGGATAGACTGCAGGTCATTGTTTCTTCAGCTCAAGTAGCACTGTCTAGCTCTCGTTTGAAGAATGGAAGCGCCATGCATGAGTTCCCTAGTATAAAAGAACTACTGGTTCTAAGAAGGAACAGGGATTTAGCTTCTAGTGCAGAGTAAATAAACATTTTTCACCATCTCTTGCTCCATGTGATTTCTGAAAGGTCAAGAGGTGCCATTACAGTATTTTAAAAGCTTCAAATTATGTTTAAATAACGTATCACTAAACTCAGAGAAATCTTATCGGATTTTAAGAACCTATTGTTTCTGTTTTAGTTCTTGAATTCATCATCGCAGGCAGACGTATTTTGAAAGGAATGCACTGCTGTTAAGAAGGCTGAGATTCACTCGAGGTTTGGACACAGCTTCTCCCACAGGCTAAAGTGTAAAAAGCTCACTGACAATGCAGATTTGATTTATTTGAGTTGTTAAATTCAAGAATTAATTCTACCAGTGATATTATGCCACGCTAATATCTGACCTGAGTATCCCAAAGACAGACTAAGAGAGTCAATTTTACTGTCCATTTTAAAAAAACACAGCCAAAACATTCAAACTTGGGCAACAAAATTAGATTCCCAGAATTACACTTAGGCAGCCAAAGATAAGCAAACAAGTCTGCAGAGAGAGCGAGGTGCCGCCACCCCATTGAAATCATCAGAAACTGCAGTGAACAGCACCTTTGAAAATCAGACTATTTGTATTTACACATCTGCATATGTAGGCAGGTGTGTTTGGACACCTTGTCCTGTTCCTCTTGCAACAAAACAATCCCAAGAACTTTAAACCACATCAAAAGTCTGGCAAAAATGTAAAGAGAATCAAAGGTCTTACTTATAGGAAGTGTACAGTAATATAGCTTCACGAAGAACTCAGGTTTCCACATTCAAAATTAGGAGCCCTTAGATCACGGCTGCCAGGCTAAAAATCAATGCTATATTTTCTGAGTTAATACTAAGGGTTGCACTTAACAGACATGGAGACTAATAAGGTATGCAGAAGGAGTAAAAGCAGTGCACAAAAAATTCAGGCCTTCATCTTGGCGACGATCCAGCACAATGATGTTTCAACCAGATTTGAAAAAAAAATCAATAACATCTGTGGTATAATGGTTAATTAAAGAAGCTCTTCAGCAGAGCTCAAGATGAGAGGCTCGGCCTGAAATTCAGACAGCTGAAGCTTGATTATCAGGAAAGAATGCTTTTTTAGCTATGAGTGGATAGGCCAAAAGCTGCAATGTGTGGAAATGGGGGAAAAATTGCTTTTATTTTAACTTTCTTTAAGTAATCAATACATGGTTTTCACCTGCATTAGGAGCCTGTTTAGATCCAAAGCCTGTTTCTATACATCAATATAAATCTAATCCACTCCCTTTTTGAATCTATAGATTTAAAAACAACAGCAAAGATATCAGGTTGGCTACCTACTCTTAATTCACAAATTCTCTACCTTCCCACATCTCCCCTCCCGGCTGTCCCCTACATACAAAACCCACCCCATGGCAGATACTTCAAGCTAAATTCTCTTCTTATTTAGTTTACTCTTTAAGACCTGAGCCTTTCGAGACTGAGCCTGAAAGAACTGAATCAAAAATTAAATACTGAAGCATAACATGTGCAGTAACCAGACAGTTCTACTGCCAACTTCTACACCTTTTTATCCTGTTCTTTGAACTCTTTTGTTGCCTCTATCTAAAATGTATACATACAGACTTAAGGCCAGAAGGGACTGTTCTAATGCCTCGCATGGCATAGGACAGAGGTTTTCGGCTGATAATTCCTGTGCCTTATCTATATCCTGGGGATGAGCTGGAAGACACACAGTAAAAAAAAAAAAAAATTTTGATCCTGATTTAGAGATTTCAAATGGCAGAAAATCCACTCCATCTCTAAGCAAATTGTTCTGAAAGTTAATTATCATCACCATGAAACTGCCTTACTTCTGTCTGAATTTTTCTGCCTGCCTGTGTCTTGGTCCGCAAAGTTCAAGAGCTCTGGGCTATCAGAAACCATCTCTGCAGAAACTTACAGAGCATGGTCTAGTCTCCTCTTTATCATCTTCTGGATGAACTGAAGAAGATGGTGCTTCTTTACTTTCTCACTGTAGGGAGGTTTTCTAGATTTTTTTCTTGAAAAAATATTTTCTGAACCTATTTCACTATGTCAGGATCCTTTAATGTGCAGATAGACAAACACAACCCTGTGTTCCAGTAACAGTCTCATTAATACTTAATGTTAGGGCTCTGGCTTTCTGCCAAGTTTTTCCCCATTGAGGCAGAGAAATAATTGTCACCAAGTAAAAACAGTTTATTTAAATAATTAAAAATTCATTTGATTTTTTTATTTTGAAATTAATATTGCTTCTGTTTACATATTGCTTCTCAAAAAAGCATATAAAATTATGAAAAAAATTGTTCCAGAATCTTAAAACAAGATGTTTCAACATCACCATTGTTTCCTTTCTTTTTTTTTCTAAATGTAATCTCTTGAAAGCATTACTTTTTTCCAGACTTTACAGATTTGAGGGAAACAAAATTGCTCATTGAAAAAAATTATAATAAATCAGTTTAACTCACTTTAATGAAAATCTAAATAGGCAGGTCTTCCTTTTCAGACTGTAAACCACATAGTACACTTTGAAAATAGCAAAAGAAATAAAATGAGAAGTTTTGTGAGCTCCGAATTTTCAGGGCAGGACTTCCAAAAGCAATTGGGAATGATTTACTTACGCTTCCATTTAAATCAATGTTAGCTTTACGGCTGCCTTCAAAGGGATTGGACTTAAGTCAAGAGCGAGTGCAAAATAAAATCCTCCCCCTCAAACTTCATGTCCGAATTCTTCAGATTGCTCCAGAGTTCAAGTGGAATTTTCCTAAGCAAACAGTGTACCCAGTGCAAAGGCCTTTTATATCACCAACTTTTAAGAAATGAAAACATCAGCAAGTACATATTTGGAAGTATAACCGCACTCACAGTCAAAAACAAAGGAGACAGATATCATTAAGAAATATGTGCACCTGACTTAATCCATATCAAAATATGGCCATCGGTACATTTTACTATAAATGCCAGATATATCTGAGCATACATTTTTTTTCCTGAATTAAGTTGCTCAGTAGTTTTACCTGATATACATATATGACATTCAAGAAACACATAATCATCTTTTCTCTTTGGACAAGAAAGGTTCCCAGTCCCTGAGATCTTTATTGCAAGGCATAATGTCAACTATTCTATGCCATGATGACAAGCTCCTACAGACACTGGACCGCATCTGATTGCCCTGTCTCACACAAGGTAAGAAGAATCCTGGTGTGGCCTCATTGCTCTTCCTTAGCATCCAGAAGAGCCAAGCACTCCATTAATAAAATATTTCTGCCTATAGACCTCCTCATCTGAGGTGACAGCTCTCTGCACTACAGTAGCCCCCAGCAAGATCCTTGCAAGGGTCTTCTGAATAGGCAGAATCTGCCAAGAGACAACACATTGAAATGGTGTCATTTTTAAACCAAACTTTAATAATTATCTGACATTCATCTAGTGGCCTCCCACATTCTCATTTAAGTAATCAAGTAGTTCGTTATTATTTGGCATGTGTTGTGGATGGTCATTGTTCTAGGGAGAATTCCTCCCAGACAGGACCAGTGTCTTCAGCCAGGTAAATGGTGGCTGTAAGGACTGCAAGGGTAGATAGTGGAACTAGTGTTGGCTTCAGAATTTGGGGTAGGCACAGGATGCTTAAAACAGTAGTGCTCTGAGGATCATCTGGAAGTCCCAGGAGCCCAAATATCCAGCTGAGAAACTGGGATGGTATGAGGTGTGTGTCATCCATGCAGTTTGAGGTATATCAGGAGATAACCTTGAACTTCCTTGACCTTCACAGACTCTCAGACTAACAGGACCTCAGCACCAGGTGCTCTCCTCTTTCTCTGACAGGTGTTGGTGGACTGTGGCATGGCATTGCTCTGCTACACATACTAGTGCAGCCCCATCTGTTTAATGCCCTACTAGGAGTCTCTATGAACCCTGCAGTCCTATGAACTTTCCTGCAGCTTCCTCCATCCCACTTTTGTCTGTCCTAAAACTTAACTGTAGGTTATGTTCACACTCTTTTGCCCTTCTGATTTGCAGCCATTTCTCCTTGTCCCATCTGAAGCCTCAGATTCTTGAAATCCTTTGGGAGTCACCAGAGTCAGTATGTGCAGAACCTTGGACAGGCAACCCGTACCTAAATTACTGGGTCTGCCCTGTTGGTCTAATCATCAGACTGATATGATTTGGATTTGGGCACAGCACCAGGCTATACATGTGCAGGCCTTTACCACAGCATGCTTGAAAATCCAGCTTGAGCAATCAGCCTATAACCATGCTTCAAATCTGCTACCTTGCCACATTCAGGAATACACAGGAAACTTGAACTACAGCTAAACACTAATTTGTGCAACACCTTTGGGCAGGAGGCCCATCAGGAGTTTGCAGAATGCTCTTGCATCCCTACAAACCTTAAAAAAGACCATTTGTATTCTTAACATAGGTGTGGAATAATGCTTCCTGGGTAAGATTCTGAGCTCAAAAAGCTACTTTTTAAAGTGCTGGCTTTAATGTATCTAGTCATTGTTCTATTGTGTCTAGTCATAAGCAAGCAATTCATTTTCTGCAGTTTATTTCATCTCTGGCTCTCTTAGAAGGTCAGTTTATAATGTCAAGCGGCAATCTTTGAAGCATGTGGAAAGCATACACACTATGAAACAAACTGACCATCAATGTACTTCATACACGGTAGCTCACAAAAGAGACACCAAATATATTTTTAAGTTACTACCAGTCAGTAGCAGGATTGATGGGATGATATAGAAATGTGAAGCTCTGTATTTAACACCTAACTTCTTTGAGACCAAGGAGTAACTCAAAGTGTGCATTGCAGTGGTTGCCCCTGGCCTGCAGACAAAGTAGACTCTCTTCTACTTGCCTTGATCTGGGCAAATTATACAGGTTTATGTTTTCTCTTGCTTCTAAGCCTCCTTGCTTAGGATGAATAAAGAGACCATCCTAGAAGTTTGCATCAAAAGAGGAAACAACTGGGTGAGATGATCATGAAGTTCCAGTGTGCTACCATGCTAGGTGTTTTTCTTCTGTATATTTAAGGCAGGTGTTCCAAGGTAATATTTCTGATGTGAATGACAGAGGTAGATTTCAGAATTATACACTGAAGTTCAGCCTCTGAGCTCTAACCAGCATAACAAGATTCAGAGCTAAATCCTGCCACACTGCTTTAAATACACACACATATATACACACACACTTATGGAAAATCTGAAGTAACACAGCAGCTGACACAATCAAGAATTAACAGCTAAACTGCATTCCAAAGAGCTCTTGCACAACAGACTCTTCTTGAAAGTACTAAGAGCCACATGCCTCACTGACAGAAGATATCTCATTTCTGCTTGTTGTTTCTGTACCTCTGTTTTGAATTCTGCAAGTTTTCATGCTTTAATATTTGGTAGAATACAGTATGAACTGCAGCCAAAAATGACAGGCAAAAGATCAAATAGAGGCATGACTTTAAAAAGATGATAGAGGATAAATAGGATCTACCTGGTTCAGAGGAGCAGTGAGGTAATGCATCTCTTTATGTAAATGAATCCAAAGAGCACTGGTTTCAGTTTAGAGAATGAGCTGCTTTTAATTTTGCCTGAACTGATTCATCTATGCCCTGATTCATCTATCCAGATTGGTGATGTCACCACCAGTGCAGAAAAAGCATAAAGCAAGAGGCAGATCTCAGATATATTTACAGAAATCTGGAGCAAGTTCGTAGACTTCTGGGAGTTACTCTGGGTTTACAATGAAATAAATGAGAGCAGAATCTAGCCTACAAAACCATAAACTCAGCTGTTATCAGGCAGAGTTTAGAATTCACTATTAATATCTGCATTGAGAACTATTCTAATTACAATTGCAAAATAATATTTTATATCCACTTTTACTATCTTATTCAAATACAGGAAATGAGTCAATCTTCAGAGAACAGAAAGACCAGTCAAAGAAATTGGTGAGTTGTATAATCCAGCATCCAACTTTGAAGTGAAGGAAAGGAAAAATGATTCCTGCAAACAGTCTGCAAGTGGGACTGTTAACATACTCATGAAGGTCATATGTACAGACTCTCTCAGTAAGCTGCTCTTTTAAAAGTGCACACAGTAATCTGGATGCACTACTTAACTAAAGGCAGAATGAGTGCAAACACTCTTGAACAAAAAATGGCCACCAAAATCCTCCTACAACTGGCAATAATTCAGTGTAAAGTAACTTGGGAATCCCCAGATTTTGAAAAATGAGGGTGACAACTGTAATTCACTTGCTTAAGCATTTCCATCTGAGGCTCATATTTCTCTTAAATTTGGGAGCTTTGAGTGCTGGTATGTTTTGTATAGTTTCCACTTAAAGATGAACTTTCTGCAAAATATAGCTAGACCCAAGGCCCTTGCTTTTCACTCTAAACAGGGTTTTTAAAACAAAAAACAAACCAAAATGGAACTCTTTGTGTAGTCAAAAAAACTCCTGATTTTTTCTGCCATAGTACTAATGTATTTGGGCTTAGAAAGTTAAAATAAGAGCAAGAGAAATAATACCACGAAAAATTTTAGGAATGTTTTTTGGAAATAGATTTTCAATTCACTATGTAAAGGGCCTTTAAACCTGTACTTTCCCTACAAACTGGTAAAACTGGACCATTATTTTTAGCACCTTTTGACAATACTAGAAAYGGAGATACACTGTCCCAAGTGGGAGTTTCTGTCTCTGCCTAAGATTTAATTTGTTCTATGTAGATATATGCTATGATCCTGTCTTCAATTTCAAACAAATACAAACAGATAAAAGATACACTGTTTTAACTACTGTCTGAAAGAAACCCTGCCTCTTTCACTCTCCAGGTATAATTTCTGCAGACAAGTACTATAAGGTGATATATATTTATATTAAAACTTTCACTGAGCATATAGTGTTGCCTTGTTATTTGAAAAATAGCACGTAATTACACAGCAAAAAAATAGAATTCTTCATAGGCACAGAAGAACAGAATTAAGACTATCTTTACAGCTCAGTTTTGCCATTTTCTAACCCCTGCAAACTTCAAGAGTCTGAGTGGTAGGTCCTAAGTATCCCTGGACAGGGCCTGCTTTAATCATGCTCTCAGTGTTTACCTAAACAACAGACTGTGAAGGGAGCAAAACGACCGTGGCTCTCCTATGTGCTTGCCCATGCAAGAGCACTGCAAGGCCAAAACAGCTGTTCCCATTACTGCTGCTGAGATGAAGTCAGTGTGTGTGATAGCAACTGCTTCCACCCCACAGCAGAAGGATGCCCAACTAACAGGGTTTTTCACCCTGACTCATCTTCTCCCTCTGGTCCTACCCTTGCCACACAACATGTGTCAGCCCTGGTCCTGCCCCAGCCCCTCTCTCCCATGGCTGATGCTGGTGCAAAGGCTCAGAMCAGTTCTGCTCTCAGAGCTCAGGCTCCATTTCCTTTTAGTGGAATATTATAGACATGTCTAATGAGTCAACAGCCAGCTCTGCTTTTATCTCTTAATTTTCATTCAAAAACCCCATGCATTCTAATGTCTTCTTTTAAAATCCTGTTCTTAATGTTTGCATCATATATTCACTTTCACTGATTAAGCTCACGTGTCTGTGGTAGTGAAGCCACAGAGATACATACAGGCTTGAGTACAGGTTGTGCAAGTCTTTTGAGGACTTTGGATATGAACTCAGATGACTGATTTGCTGTTTGCTGGTAGTATAATCCAAGGCAGAGAGATTTAAACTAACTCAGATACTCTTAAAGGCATTGTAATCACTGCAGGACAGCCACAGCATTAGAAAGATACAGGAGCCAGGAAATGACGAAGAAAGTATAAGGAGTCATCAGGAAATAACCTTAATTAGCTCTCAGTCAAGGACCCAGGAGCTGTGAGAAGGTGCTCTTGCTCTGGGTCTGCATTTTGAAATTGCCATGGCGAGGAAAAAACAGGTTGCTTTAGCTGACCACTTGCCATTTTGTTTACCCCCAATTACTGCCCTGAAGACTTCTCCAGAAGTCAAGTATCATGCCTGTCCTTTAAAAGAGCAGTACTCTTGCTCAGTGGACTGAGAAGCCTCTTGCTGTGATCTCCTCCCGGCACGGCAGAGGAATGCTGTACAGACAGACAGCCTGTACAGCAGAGCTTGTGCRTCTCAAACAATGACAGACACAAAGTTGTGAGCTTCCTGTTCAAAAGAGAGGACAGTCTTAAAGGTTGGTCTCTCTGAGATCATTTTAAATTAAAGATCCTCCTTAATGGATAAGATGGATATAATTCCATATATTTTAAGATACTGTCATAGAGTATTCTAATAGGAAACACTTCAGAAATCCTTCGAAGAAGAAAAAATGTGAATTACATCCTTGTCTGATCCTTCTTAAACAACAATGGTGCAGCTACTGTGATATGGGTGTCTGGGTCATTTCTCCTGTGGCTTCCTTAAACATTTTATGTTTAACAAGAGGAAGACTTAAAAATGACTGACAAATAAAATGGGCAGAAATGATCAGCAATGTGCATTGAGCACCCCCAGTAGGTAAACTATAAAAGCATTTAGTATGTTAATTGTTTTTAAATGACATCAAACTGCACTTCAGCTACTGAATCCTGTCTTTTTTCAACGTACCCAGGTTACTAAGGTCACATTAACCACAGAGCTCTGCTGGTTCCTGAAGTCAGTTTATGGTGAAAGACACATGGGTCTCCCTTCCTCTTTTTTTTCTTCTTTACATTTTCTTGCTCAAATTGTTTTGGGTAGTTTTAACTTCATTGACTGAAAAAGCAGACTGTGCTTTCCTGCTTCATGGCAAAGAGAAGGCCCAGAAATTACATGGCTCATGAACACATACAAGCTTGAGACAGTTTTGGTACTCAAGCAGAATTAGGACTGTGCTTTGCTAGGAGAGGGAAAAAGCGAGACAGGCAATAGCACAGAGTATGGCAGAGAGCACATCCATCGTTCCTGTCCTCTTATACCGCAGGCTCAGTATCCTTGGGAGCCTGGCGGCACTCAGGAGCCTCATGCCTTACATTTTCAAAGGAGCGATACTGCAGAAGAGCTATGACTCCAATGGCTTTGTTTGGAGGCTAGGTGGGAACTTAGGATTTCCAGTATGTTGTAGCAAATATATTACCTCAGTTTTCAGAAGACCGTGGGTTTGTCTACGTGGAGGTACTCAGGAAAGTTACCTTGAATTAACTTACAGAGCAGCTAAAAGTGAAAGCATTAAGCTATATTAAACCCCTCTTTGAATGCTCTTATCTATTTCAGTCTTGAAGAAGTATTGTCTGTTTTCTTCCATTTAACTAGATTGTTTAATAAAAGATATTATTTCTTCCTAAAAGCCTGGCCTACATTCTTCACTTCAGTCCCAAGACTCCTTTGTTTATTAATGAATTAGCTCTTGTGCACCCATATTAAGGCAATGGGACAAAAATTCACTCTATAACAATTTAGGAATATATTGTTAYCCTGCAGATAAGTATCTTGAGCTGTGTATCTATTTTGCCAAATTAGCTGTATGTCTGTTATGGAATTTAATAGCAGATTGATTGACTACTGCATAAAGGTGAACCCACAAACTATCTGCATTGCAGATGAATAAGGAACAAAATTCACAGGAATTTGACCTGATTGCACAGTGTTTTGTAAGTGACAATTCTGTCTGGGTCTGGAGGAGGGGGTTACATTCATGCAGAAGCCAGTCCGTGTTGCATGTGTGCATGTTTGTGATCTTCAGTGCTGCGTGTGTTCTCCCATGCAGCTGGAGGGGTTCGGCTTGTTTGCAGCAAACAACGTGATGTGTCGTGCGCATGTGTTCTCAGGATAGCTCAGCTCCCTGAGTTTCCTGCTTTTCATCCATTTATGCCACAGCCTTATTGTCAAAGACTTTTTGTTTGTTTGTTTCTTACTGGGGTGAGTGGGAGGGTGAAAGAAATGGATCTCTGGGTTAATAAAAGTCTTGAGTCTTTGTTTAAGCATTTCCCATGTAGTTACTTCTTCCCTTTGAACATGAATGGTATCTTTTCCAATTTTAATTAACAGTTCACAAGTGGATAAGCTAAATAGCCATTTAGAAAAATGGAAATGTAATTGCTCCACCATCTGGTCAGCTGTAATATTTTATGAGGACTATATGAAGAAACAATGTTGTTTTTTTACCACTGGTGTAAACCACCATGCTGCTTTCCTAGTGCAGTTGTGCAGGTCTGGATTCTGCCCCAAGGCCATCCTTGAACCTGAAGACAAGCCTTGTGGGGTGATGGCTGACAGCCAGGTAAAGTATCATTTATATTTCTTTTAATTTATTTTGAAGTTAATGCTTACAGTTGCTTTGGTTTGGTTTTGACCTTTGTTAAGATAGCAGGAACGATGGAATGTGCAACTATAACGTGTTTTAATTTTTTCTTGTGCAATTCTGATTACCGGATGGTACATGGAGTTGAAATAAAGGAGATATCTTTCCAAGACCAATGTGATATTCTTTGTATTTACGCTGCTACTTCAAAAGGAAGAAAAAAAATTTTCATTATCATAACAATGTGCAGTTCATGTATCACAACTATAATAGAACTCTAGCAACTTGCTGGCTACTGAGTCTTGGAAATTTAAATGTAATAACACAGTTTTGTTGCAAATGTCTGGTGGCAGAGGCCATTTCTTAGGTGCTATTGTAGAAAGGATCTAACTGCATTGCAAATGTATTTACTCTTTCTGAAAGGATGGAGAGTGCTGCAAAAACCAGGAAAATGATCTCCAGAGATTAATTTTTTTTTTAAGCTGTTGATTGAAAAACATGTAGATGTTTTGATAAGAATGTAAGCACTCAGATATGGCTTTGGCAGATTAAACCTTTGATGAGATCTTAAAAAAATGACAAACAGTGAAGAGATGCCATGTATTGAAATCACTATGGACAAAATCCCAGCCCTGTGCAAGTCAGTTGGAATTTTGCCACTGACTTGAAAGGAATCCAGACTTCATCCCATACTGGAAAAGCCTTCAGAAAATTCAACAAAGTAAGCCCTGATTGTTATGAGGAAATGTAGCAAAGGACAAAGAATGGACAATTCATCCCTGCAAACTAGACCTGAAAACTAGAATTGAAACAAGGATTGAAGCAACCAAGAAAAGGCAGATTAATTAAAACAACAGTGACATTACTTTGTAGTTAGAGTAGTGTAGTCCTAATCTGATTAGGAATTTTTTCTTTTTTGGAGGGGAAACTTCCTCCAGTATTTGCCTACTATTCCTTCCATTTCTGCCAGGGGCAGGGTGGGGGGGATGTCACTATTTGAAGAACCAGTAGGACGATGTTACCATGAGGCTGGTGCTAATGTAGCTTCTCACAGATGCGGCAGACCCCTTCCCTCCGCAGCTGGACAGCAGGGGGCTCAGCTTGTTGTTCTGCCTTTGAGCATCACCAACAAGACAAGTTACAAAGTCTGTGCATCATCAACATGAGCAGTTGAACTAGTGAAGCCTGGTTACTTGTACAGTTGAGTTTTCTGCCTCACATCTTCACACTGCAACAACCCCAAGGCCTCCCATCTACTGAATAACTTCGCTTCGTGCTCAATCTCTACAATTTTTCCATCTACACAAAGAAACCATTTGCTTGGCCCTAATCCCTCCAACCATCTCCCAGCTACACTGACCACAGCCACATCCGCCTGCCCTCCCTGCTGCTCAGGCTGGGTTGTGGAAGTGTTGGGTCAGGAAGCGCTGCGGGGTTCAGCCCCGGCTCTGCCAACTGGCCAGCCCACAGCTGGACAACACAGGCTGCTGGTGTCCTCAGGCTGGAGCTCTTGTCCTGAAGAAGCACAGTACTTCTGAAAAATTCTTACAAAATTTGGTCAAAAATGGCCAGTGGGCTCAGAAGTTATGATACGAAAACTTTGGGGATGGCAGAGAAAATGAATCAAGGGTAAATTTACAAAACACTGAACTAGAGTCTTTATTTTTTTCCTACCACACACATAGCAGCTTATCACAGTAATGACAAAACTGAAATACTGCCAGCAATCGATTCCTTATAGACCATGGGATAACTGTCAGGTAACAGTGAATAAAGCAGAGAAAAGGTGAATAACTGTGCGTAATCTGCTTTAACTAGAACACCAGATACTGTACCACTACCAACAGAGGACTCAAATTTGTGAACAATCTACTAGTTAGACATGTACGTGAACTAGACTAGTCACCGAATAATTTCTTCATGTAGAGAGATGGGTTATTCCAACGTGTAATGATTTGTTTAGAAATGACCTTCTCTTACTGGCAAATCCTTACATCTTACATAGTGAGAAGAAACTCAAAGAAAATATCCTACCTGGAAGCTGGAGCTATGAACTTACTTGTGAACTACATTACCTCAATGTTTGCTCACTAGCATAGAAGGGATTTTTCCTGTGATTGGCACATGGAATACATGTGCCAGGATTGGAGAAAGAATTATCGTCTCCAGAACTTTTAGGTTTTTTTCAGAGTATCAGATTTTCCTAAAAGGTTGCAAAACTCTACCCTGAGTCTGCTATGAAACATTACCCTGTACAAACAGCTGGAAGGGATGCAGGATAACAGCCCCATGGTTATCTAGGCTACTAACGGGCTGTGTCTGTGTTAACATTTGGGTTTGGAAGAGCAGTGAGGTTTTGAAGCAAATCTCCCAGTCATCTCCACTTACCATGCACTGGTTCAGATCACAGAGCAGTTCTGGTGTGCACTAACTGCATTCCCTCTCTTATCATGTCTATGACTACTCAGAGCTTCCTGATGCCACTGGAGTTTGGATTTAGCTCCCCATTTCAGAATTACATACAGGATCTTTTTTCTTTCTTGAGCAGCACGGTCCTATAGCACAGCTGGGAACAGTTCCAAGTCTGTGCACTAGAGGGCAGTTACACTCATACACACACGCCAGTTCATTATTACAATATTCTTGCAGTAGTGCAGAATACGTTGATGCAGATTTCCTCAATTACCTGCAGGATTCTGATGACTACAAATCACTCACTGCAGGCTAGCAAATGGCACTTTTTAGCTGTCTCCATTGTATAAAATAGCTTTGCATTTTGAAAATTACCTGAATATCTTATTTTTATCCACCTAGGAGATGAGTCTCCTTAAATAATCCTATTTTCCACTGATACCCATTTAGATATTATTTCTTTACCCATCTTTTTTAACTTCAATTTAAGAATGCATCACCAGTGATTATATGTCTCTATAGTCAGGTATTGGAAAACAATTCAGAGTTCAAATTGCTGTTTCATTGCATTAGATTTTATTTAAGGTTATGTTTCTTTTGGAGAGAAATATTCCCAGTTTTACACTGAACAAAAAGCTATCTTGTGAAGGAATCTGATTTAAAACCATTGAGTTTGGTGCATTTTGCTATTTAGTTCAACAGAAACAGATCAAAGCCCAAATTACATTCATTTTTGACAAGACATCAATTAATTGTTATTGTCTACAAAAACAAGTATTTTTACTGTATGAGACAATGACCTTCTACCACTTGCAAGGAGTTTGTGTGTGGCCTGTTTTCCCGTGGCATTGTGTCTCACTCTTTCCTAGTATTTGTGGCATCTTATGGGTAGGCGTGAAGGAAGTGCCCTTAATTTCTGACACCAGGAGAAATTTATGCAAAGAGAGAAGCAAAAGGGGCTGACACAAAGCATTGTGAGACCTCAAGGAAAAAAAATGGCTGAGAAGGTTTCTTCGTGTAAATTGCTAGAGACCTAAATGGCAAATGACAACTGCCAGAGCTGAAGCAGAAGATTATTAATGGCAGCAAACACACAAGAAAAAAAGGAAATAATGCAGGCTTCCAAGATTTGACTAAGTGGAAATCTGGGAGCTTTTAGTGAACTTGTGAGGGTCAAATATAGATGAGAAGGATCTTGGATAAAATAAGAGGGAAGTAAACAATTTCTGCTGTTATTATTCAAGTAAAATRTAACAGTGTCTAGAAGAACAAGAAAATGTAACCCATTATGTTAAGCACAGTACAAATCCACCGAAGATCTCTGCTATAAAGGTAAACAGCCCAAATACCTTTATATTTTGCTTCTGGGGTTCAAACATGTCCTTTGAAGAAAGAACCCTTCCCACAACCACACACAAYCATTACACCAAAATGGGTTTTTCAATAAGCCTGACATTTTAACATTGGATTTCTCACAAGGCCTTCCCACCCTCCTTCAATGAATTTATTCTTAAATTGTGAAAATGACTTGGGGGGGGTCAATAAATTTCACCTAGATTCCACCAGTTCTTTGTCTTCTTAAGAGCATCTTATGGTTTGCTTGGATTAAAGCACCTTCTTCCCTTGACTTCCCCAAGACAGCCCACTTATCCTTTAATACTTTTCAAGTAGAATACTTCTGCTCTGGCATACAGTGCAGTTTTCTTTGCTTGCAGGTTGTCCTCTGCCCTTTCTACTGCCTCTCTTGTAATTTTAGCTGCTCTCCTTTTTGCATAACATTGGCTTCCCGCCTTGAGATCTGTTCCAGAATAACCAGATCCACTGTCCCATTGGATCCCACACTACAACCCTGGGCACTACAGCAGGACCCTGGAGACTTGAGCTGATGCTTTCTGTGGTGCAATACTTACTCAGTACTGCTGAGGAAAGCCTCAGATGACAGGGTTGTGTCCTTCTCTTGCTTCCAGCTTCCCCGTAGCCTATGCACACCTTCGCAGGTCCAATAAGACTCCTAGGAGCCCACTTCTTGGGGGGTTAGAGAAATCACTCTTGCTGCTGGCACTGAACTGTCTGCCACAGCTGAGAGAAGAAGAATGACCAGCTTGCTGCCTCATGCCTCTGGAGAAGCAGCACCTGTATCTGTTTAGAATATTCTGTCAGGTAGCCATCATCCATCTTTCCCCTTTTTACTTAAAAAAACAAACAAACAAACAAACAAAAAAACCCCACCCACACACAGAGAAAAAGACTGCATCAAATACCCTGCCTGCTATTCCCACTGTTTCATTTCAACCCCTTTCAGTTTCAGAGGTGGATTGCTTGCCAGCATTCCTCATCCTGTTTAAGACTAATGGGCTATCCTCCCTCCAGAAAGCTTATTCAAAGAACCTATAGAGCATTTCTTCTAGATACACTGACCCAAAGCTTTTAAAACTGAGACAGGCTGCTTATTTGCAAGTACAGTTGTTTATTCCTCTTCCACATTCTTGTTATTTCCCATTTAGAAACATCAATCACTTTTCTGCTATTCCTTGACAATGGGGATCTCTTAGCTGTTTACAGAGAAATCCTACTCTTTAGGTAAGATCAGTTTAGGTTTTACCTAAACTAGGCTGTCTGGATCAAGCCCCCAGGCTGTAAGGGTACATACTGTTGTATTTATGGGTAGGTTTAGCTAGCAGAGGCTCAATGGAAAGAAAAGTAAGGGGCACTGGGCACTAAAGAGAAACTGAGTGAGCAGGACAGGACAGAGGAGAGGATGTATGAGAGGCAGAAAAGGAAAAATGAAAATTCAAAGAGAGATTTGAAAATTCAAAGAGCCAACTGTCGGTGGATGAAAGGAGACCCATACTGTGCTCTTTCAATACCCCAAAGTTTGACAGCTCTGCGAATACTCCTTCCTGCTGCAGTTTGGTGATTTCTCCTTGCAGCTTGTCCTAAGAATGGCAATGCGGTGGAGTAGGGGACAGTACAAAAGAGGAAAAATGTTCCCTGGGTCATAATGCCGTCCATGGGGGGTGGCAAATGAGAGGGGAACAGAGTGGGGAGAAGGAAAGTCTTCACTGCACTCTGAACAGTTCTGAATGCAGACGATGCCCTTGTTAAAAGTGCACTAGCCTATAAAAATAACCCCAAACACCCCATGGTGAAGAGTAGTGCTTTAAGTCATTTCTAAAGATTATTACAGTAACATTAACTATGGATGGGAAACTCAAACATCAATAGCCCAAAAATGAAACTCAGATCAGAATATAACTACTATAGAGAAAGGATAAACATAAAAAGCAGAGAGAAAAAATTCAACTGAAAGAATAAATATACTGTGTAAATATTACCACTTTGAGCAATCTTCTATTTCTACTCTAAAACACAGGCTTCTTCCTGAGTTCATTTTTTTAATCATAATTACCATTTTTTTAAATACAAGGAGGGGAATAAATAAAAAAGAAATGAGATGTTTAACCACACAAATCCTCACAATAATTTAAAGGTTATACTATACTAAGAACTTTAAAAAAAAAAAAGATTGGAATGACAGGTGAGGGGAAAATATTGCTATATTTTTATTAGAAACAGTATTATATATGCAACTTGGCCCTAAAACTTTTCTATTAATTAGAATAGAATGCCAATTGCAGTTCTGTTTTCATATTCAATAAGGCCAAATTTAACTTAGTACGTGTATATGCTGCAAACTGTAATGTATACTATATTGACACTGATGTACTTCTCTGACTTTTGTATTCATAACACTTTTTTCTCACTGATATCAAAATCTTTCAATATCAATGAATCAGAATTTGTGTGCTGCTAGTTTAGTAAGACAGCTGTAGTAATAATACTCCAATTTGTATTATTAGCACTTCTGCTATGCCTAAGTAAAGATTTGACATTTTTTTACAGTCTTTACAAAGAGAGAACTTAATCCTTAGTAAAATTGTGCTTGACCAAGAACTACATTTTAAACATCTCTCATTTACGATATATTAAAGAGAAAGCAAACATTTTCACTATTGAAGTAATGGCAAGACCAGGTCAGGGTTTCACCCGAAATATTTTTGCAAAGGAAGTGAAAACTAGCAGTGAAAATGTTTCCTGCTCTCATCCGTAATAAGAGAAGAAGGAGCAATAACAAAAAAAAGAGAATAAGGTTAAAAATAACATCATATAGCCCCCAGACTAAACTATTATTTTACTTTAGGTTTCAGTTAGGATAAAAAAGTAGAAGCTGGGAACAAAAGCAGGTTGGCTAATGGGAAAAGTGTATAGAAATGGTTAGAATAGAATTTTCTATCTTAGGTGGAAAAAGAATTCAAAGAACTCAATGTGCTGAAGGAAGGTACACTATATAACCTTCATCCCAGAATACTGAAAAGACTAATACACAAAACTGTAAGCCCTAYAGAAAGGAGTAAAAAAAACCCAACCAAACAAAAAACCCCTATCAGCTCAGGCTGGTATTGTCTGACTGAAAAAGAGCAAACATAGCACCTGTATTTAAAACAGCAAAAAATACTCTGGGCTAGTACAGACCAGTAGCCTTACCTCAATAACACAAAAAGCTTTCTAATACATTTTAAAGGAAGCAAATACCACATTTCAACATGTATAAATGATATAGAAAATTTCTCTGCTATGGAGCAGCCCCCTGGGCTGTGTACATGTGCAAACAATAAAGGCTCATTTATTTGAAGTAAGCAGGCAGCTCTGATCTGGAAGGGAGGCTTCTGGAGTAAACATCCCCTTTAGACCCTTCTAAGGATATTCCCTTACTCCTGTGCCTCCCCACATGCTCTGACCTCCCCTTGCCACATTGATGTCTTCTACCCATAACCTCATTCAGGTGCCTTCTCTCCTCTCCCTCCTTTCACTTAGAAATGCAGCTGATATCATATTTTCACATACACAACCCACACATTACCTGATGTGGTTGGGTTACCCAGCTGTTTCCCTTTTGAGTACAACAATTTTAAAGGTTGATGATTATCTGAGGTATAGGTTATACCCAAGAAAATACCGTGATTAAACACATGAAGGTTAAAAACACTTGAAAATGCAACATTAGCTTTACTTTGTCAAAAAGAGGCCCTGCCTTCTTTTTTTTATTAAGGAATTTTTTTGTATAAAATAAATGCAGCAGATCTAAGATTTTATAAAAGCCCTTGATGTGACAGGGCACAAGAAAATGTTAGTTTACTTGGATAAATTGAGGAATAGTCCAAGGATACAGAACTGGATAAAGGAGAAATGGAACTTAGTTATTTTAAAAGCTTTGGAGCTGAGTAGAGTTTACTGATAGAATTCCTCAAGGACTAGCCTTTCAAATGATTTTTATTTAATCTTTCCTTTAATGATTTTAGTACAAAAAGCAGAAGTGTATCATGAAAGCTAATGATGGAAAGCTGAGAGGCGTTGCCAGGAAAGAGGCGTGCCAGAAGGTGACACAGGAACTGCTGGTTGACCCTGAGTGACACAAATGGACTGAAATGTGAAAAGTGCAAAGTATCAGTCATGTCCTGTGGAGCCAGTAAAGACAATCTTTGGCCTAAGTGGCATGCCACATTGGTGTGGCATGCCACAAAGCCCACCATCTCCCCATTTTGTTCTTCACGGACAGATGGGGAAGGAGAAAGGCTCCCTCAACAATATCACGCACCAAAGTGAAAACAGTGAGGCAGGAAAACTGGCGCCAACCTGAGAGAAGACTTATCACAGCATCAACTCCCCACACAGATATACACAGCACAAGTATCTATTGGTTCCTTATTTGTCCTTTGCTTTCTCAGGGATTTGTGAGGGGGCCATAAGTCCTGTCTGCTTGTAATTTGCCCTTTCCCTATGCCTCCATTTCCTACATTTGCAAAATATCCCTTATTCTTTTGATTTGATCTGCCAGTTGTGCATAGTATCTTGTTCTCTTGAGATGTAACAACTCAACATGCCTGGGGCTTTCTTGTCCAAAGTCTCCCCATCTGGGTAGGCACCTGCAACAATTCTTATGATTCTCTGACAGAGGTTTCTGGAGACAGAAGTGTTTTAAAGAAAATAGCCTGCCCTAAGGTTATACCAGGCTGTTCAGGGTATCTCGCATGGCAGTCACAGGCAGGAGGAGGCTTTGCTGCCCTACTCTTAGTAGACAAAAGGCCCACTTTCCTGTGATGTATCTTCTTCTTGTGTCTGCCTTCATGAATGCCTGAGGCTACTTGATGGGAAGGAGAGTCAGAAGTAGAGCAAGGACACAGGACTTTCTGTGAAAGAAAAAAAGAAAGAAGAAAAGAGAGAGAGAAAAAAAGTTGTTTTAATGTTCAGTATGCATTAGAGTAAGCAAGAGAAGGCCAGGTATAGCAATGAGAGGCCTAGCATAAGAGGAGAGGGGAGATGTCCAAGGGCAACAATGTGCCAGAGCAAGCATGATAGCTTGCTGCATAAACCATGATTATGGTCCCCAAACTTGTTCTAGCCTCTTCTGGATCGGTCTCTTCTCTATCCCTACTCTCAAGCCTAGATATGGCTTACCAGAACTTTCCTTCAGTAGAGTCCCTGCTCTCTTAATTTCTCCAGTTTCCCTCCCTTTCTATCTTATTCCTAAAGTTTCTGCTAAGCTTTACCATTATCACCGAGACCTAATTTATCTAATCTATCCAACACCTAGTCTAATTTAATATAAGTGGTGCCCAGTAAACAACCTGAGCTCATCTCCTAATTTGCCTGTCTCCCTCCTCACAGTTCCAATACCCCAAACTCCAACATGAGTGTGATGGGGTTTAGTACTTTATATAGAGAGGTGAGCTCATTGCTGGTTTGGGAACTTTAGTTCCAAAATAGCCTGAGCTCAACTAGACCTAATGGCATTTTCAATGGGGTTGGTGGGTTTTAAATGGCTACACAGGGGGGGGTGATCAACATCAGCATCTGCAAAATGCAGACATTTCAGACGGCGAGAGGGAAGGAGTTCTGTAGATGTACAAAACAATTAATGTATGGGGTTAAGGATCTTGTAGCTATACCTAGATGACTACTGGATGTAGATGTGAAGATGGCACTAGGAGTTTTGATGGGCATTTGATGGGAATTTTGTGGGAGAGTCAAGTTTAGTGGGAGAGTGGCAGAGTAGAGTTTAGCAGCGTAAAATCTCTTACACTGCTAACTTAAGGAGATGATGCTAGTGTGTTATGACCACTGCTTTACATGCACCCCAGCCTTGGCTTCACTGTTAGCTTGTATTCCACCTTCAGTTGGTTGAGCTGTGCACACCCCAAACCTGCCTCCAAGCAGTCTCTTTGTCCTACATGGTGGAGGTACAGTGATGAGTGCCGACGGCTGTGCCGGGCAAAGAGTTACTCCTGGTAGGCAAATACCTGTTCTCTCTTTGCCATGGCTGAAAGGCTCCTTTGCACAATCAAATAAGTTCAGAGTGCCTTAAGCAAGGGCAAGGGTTTGGCTGAGTATTTTTTCAGCTAGTCACTTTAATTATGTACTTAAATAATTAATAATTCCATGTGATTTGCTTATCTAAAACTGACCACAAGATTTACCCAGGAATCAGCAAGGATGTGAAAGGGGGCAGGACTGGGTATAGAGGCAGTTTTGGATAAGGCAGGAAGGTAGGATGGAAAGGTTTGGCAGCACAACTATAGTATGCCACTGTTAGGTTCACACAAAAAAATGGCTAGGGTTTGGTGCCCACTGCTCTTTTCAAATCTCACACAGGAGACTAACACACCTCTTGGTTATCCCCAAATACCTAACAAATTTAAAGCATTCAGATGCTTCATTACCTGAAATATCCTCTACCTTTGGTTTATGCAGCTTCCTCCTCCATCCCCTTCTCTGAAATGTATAAATTATTTTCAACTGTAGAAATCACAGAAACATTTTTCAGTAATAGCAGTGAAAATTCCCTTCCCACTTTCCTATAAAGAAAATACCAGAACTTCTAACATACAATTGGGAGCTTATAATAGGAGGTTATTAGTGCAAAGCTAAATTTGGGATATTTCAGAGAAATACATTGTTATGTCTGTTGCTTGATTTGTGGCACATGTACAGTTGCAGTTCAAGTTTCCCTTGAGCTGGAACAGAGGTTTGCATAAAATGCTGTGATAAATTTTAAAACAGATACAAATATGTAACAGGGGTTGGTTTAAAAACAACAAACCATCACTTCTAATCAATGCTTGACGCATGTCCAGTTTTCTGAAATTAAAGTAAAAGGCAAGGTCAGTTATTCATTGCACAATCTGGTCATATTTATTTGCATCCATGTATCTGAAAATCCAAGTTTACATTTTTAAAGCTAAATAAAGTTGCCTTGTGACACTCATATTATATCTATTACATATTTCACTTCAAAACCTCATCTCTCCTAAAGCCTCTTCAGTGTGCTTGAAGTAGCACAGCAAAAGAAAAGGAATTTTCAATTTAACTAGAGCACTGACATTCTGTTACACAATTCGATCTTGTCTATTTACCTGCTCTTAAAAAACAGAAGACACTAAACAAAAATGCTGAATGCATCTAGTCTGCAGTGCCATAGGTGTCTGAATGCATCTGTAGCTTCCCTCTCACTCATCAGTGTAATTGTTGTCATGTTATTCCATTTTTTGATTAGTCTAGTCCGCCAAGCTCAAAGCTTTTTCTGGCCAAACGTTCTTCTGCTAGTTGTCATGGTGACTGCATTGTTAGAGAGGAGAAAGGCTCTGTTGTCTGTCATTGTTCTGTTGTGGTTTAGGTAATGCACGAGGCATCACAAGTGAAGTGGATGGACCTTTTTTGCTCTGCATCATTTCAGAGTATTGAAAATCTCACATAAAAAAGGAGCAAATAGGCCCTGACCAAAGAAATAACCAAGTTCTTTTAAAAAGAAAGTGCGCATTATTATAAAGAGGTAAAACAGCACTAATGATTAACTGAATAATCTAAGAAAAATGCTATAGAAATTATATTTATTACTAGAACAATTGCCATGATTTGAATGTTACTCTACAATACTAACTATTTTGCAATTTAGCTTGAATATAGGTTTTAACTATACTGTTTCAGCACCATTTTACTCCATTTTACAACATCATTTAGCCCCTGATTCTATTTAGTTTAAAATACTACACTTTAAGAGATGAAGGTAATACTTTTTTTTCAAATTGAATCTATGGATGTCTGCCTTTTAAAGTAAGCTGCCACAATTAGTTTGTTATTTTTTGTATCRCCATCGAGGTATGCAATCATTGATTTTTCATTTCTATTTTTCCAAGAAATGAGTCGTTACTCTGATCTTAACTAAACTAGTTGAAAAAATATCAAAAATTCAAGAACTATTGACAATTTTGATTTGACATTCAAGCAATTGCTTTTAGAGACATCTCAAACCTCAGAAAAATTAGGGAGGAAGCCCTGAAAAAGGTCACCTAAGAGGCTTAGCTTACTTATATGGATTGCCAGACAACATATTTTCTTTAAATTGTGATTAATTAACAACTTTTCAACAGCAATTTACAGGTTTGAAGATTGAAGATAAACCTAATGTAAATCACAACTGCCCTGAAACAATCAACAGAACATGGCTGAAGAGTATCTAATTTTAAGCCTATATTCAAATTCATGGGCTAATACCATTACAGGAAACAAGCAGGATATTCCCCCGGCACTCTCGAGAAAAAACACCTTTCAGCAGAGCTTGTCACTGGATGTCACCAAAGTTCCATGGATATAGAGGCAAAACAGCACTAATTTATCAAAAAAAACTCAAGAGTCTTAAAGAAAGCAAATAAGTATGACTACTGCAGGTAACTCAGCTTACCTATAAAAGAGATAGGGCCAGAATCTCCACTCAAATAAATGTAGACGGACTCGTCTTCAGTGGACGTCCTGTGGTTCACTCCAGTTACGGATCCTGCTCACACAGTGTCATGGCTCTGAATTGTCCAGTATCCTACGTACATGGAGCTAAGTGAGATTTCTACTGCTGGCACACACTTTGGCCATTTTGAAAAGTTATACAGTTGGGTTGTAATCTCTGCTAACTAAAGTTCCCCTGTTCATATGCATAAAATAAGAACAATATTTCCCCTTTTCCTCTCCCCCCCTTTTTTTGTACATTTAGCCCACCAGGGCTGGGACCACCCCTTACCTTCTTGCACTGGGGACTGCTGGCGGCACACACCTAACACCTGACAGAAGTTTTTGCCCCTCAGGTGCTCAACAGCTCCACATGTCAGATTGGGAACCTAAAAACAGTCAAGCAAAAATTAGGAGGCACTGATTTCCTTGCAGGGTAAACAATACTCTACAGAGTACCTCTTTTATTAACGCTAAAAGTAATCTAGACAAAGATGGAAAAATAATTCTTGTGAATATGAAACTTTTTAATACCTATTAGGCTAATGGAAAAGTAGTTTGTCCTTTAGGAAAAAAAGACTGTCCCATCATGGAATCCATGCTCTTTTAAAGATAAAGAGTGAGTATTTCAAAAACACCAAAGTGACCTGGGCACCTGTGTCACAGTGACTTCCCATGGGTATTAGGTCCCCAAATTCCCTTGTCGTTTCTGACACTTTTATCCTCAGAAATTACTTGTACAACAGAAACCTATAGTCTTCTTACARTTTGTCAAGGAACATTTAAGTACAGTAATTCTGTACTTAAAGTTCACCTTAGCCCCTGGCTGGCCCTGCATTTTAAGAAGCACAAGCAACAATAGCCACTTCCAGACCACCCTCTGTTGCTGGAGCAGGGGCCCGGCTGCAGCAGAGATCCTGCCTTTCGGCACATGTCTGGTGTGAGGTGCTTCACACACAGGCCTGGCACCTCCAGCAGAGAGTACGCACACAAACACCACTGAGAATGGCTAGTAAATCAGCATTTAACATACTCACACATATACACACAGTGTATTTACTCACGTAGCAGGGGCAGGTCTGCACACAGCCCCACGGCAGCTAATGCCAGCCTCGTCTATGGCAGAGGTATAATTCCTACTAAATTCCTAATTCATTTTTAATTCTATGAAATTACTCTACAGCCCTGTTCATTTCAACCTTATTAAATTCAGTAAGGCTTTCCCATAAGGGATAGCTTCAGAAACCTTAAAATAGGACAATTGCTGTTTTTTGGAGAGCTCTATTGCAAGTGTATTGCCTTCTCAGCTGGAAAGGATGATTACTGATGTCTGAAAAAGGTACTTACTGCTTAGTACACAGTAAACATGTATTCTGTTTTTATTTTGCTCTGTTAAACAATATAATACATAGCAAAAATCTACAGAAAATAGCAATCAAAACAGACACGCTTTAAGAAGAATCCCAACGCTTCTTAATTTGTACTTCATTCCTCGCATCAGAAATTCCACCAGCATTCATTACTGAATATTCATTCCTACTTCTTGCTTCGGGTTGAGCTAACAGCAGGCCAGTAGAGTCACGCAGGTATTTCTGTGAAGGAGATGACAAGGCATCATCCCCCTCTCCTGCTGCAGCCCAGGAGAGTCCCAGCCCTGCTCCGGTTTGGGAAAGCAGAGCTCCCCCGCCAGACCCCTTTCCCCTGCCTGATGCGGTGAGAGCTCCCCCTCCTGTTACTGTCAACGTTAACTGCAGTCGACAGATTAATATTATTACCTCGTTTTAATTAATTCCTCTCCTCAACTCAAAAAAGCACATCTGGTGCTTTTCAGAGCCAGACAAAGCTTCTTTCCTCCCATCCTCTCCTGAACATCAATTAATAACTTGGCAACAAAAAGAAAATCAGAGTTTGTTCTGCATACCTAACAGTCAGAAGTGACAAGCATAGAGAAGAGGGACTTACTTTAGATGGGGATCAAGGAAAATGACAGAACCACTAAATATTCTGTGTTTCTTTGCCTCAGCAGAGCTTATTAGTTCAAGCCACAGGGACACAACTACTATGGCTCTGCAGTTTCCAGACCAGGGCTGTCTCACATCTGTTTAGCTTTAAGTGCAAGAAGAGTGATATGTAACTATTTACATCCGTCCGGGCTGGTGGATCCTGTGCAACTGCTCAAGCCCCAAGGCTATTTTGGACCTTGCTGCCAACACTTGGACTCTCAAACCTAGAGTTCAACTTCTAAATAAAAGCCATTCCACTTAAAGGATTTCTAAAATCTCTCCTGACACAACCGGAAAAAACACAGCTTCCTGAGCCCACAGTCCTACATGGCCCTGGGGTCTGCCAACATAGCACAGTAACAAGTGAGGCTGAAGATGAAGAGGAGACAAAGAAGTGGACAAAGCCCACTTCTCCAGAGCAGGTAGAGCTCTCTGACTAGGGAGCACAAAGGAGTCTTTAAAAAAGTGAAGATAGAATTTGGCATAGAAGAGAACAAGAGTTTGCTACCACCATTTACACATCATTAAGAGATTTAGGGCTAGTCTGGCTCTCTGGGTATGTCCTCACAGGCCCAAGTCTCCCCTAAGGCTGGGTTTGCAGGCCACAAGAAGGTCAGCAGAGGTACTGGTGAGCTGGGAGCTTCCTGGCTGCCTGGCCCGAGAGAGCAGGGTATGCTGACTTGTCCCAAGGGTGCAGAGAGTGGGGTGCTCAGCACCTGGGCTTGCAAGGGGGACAGTGGCAGGCACACCATGGCATGCTTGAAGCCACCCCCTTGAATGCCCAGTTAGAGCTTGTGTGGGAACAGGTTCCAGCTTTCCGACCTGACCACAGGAAAGTTACTGATGCCAGAAAACCGCAAGAAACTTTTCGGGATGTAAGGAAACCTCATCAATGAATCTATGAATGTCTGTTGATGTCTCAGTGGAAGCTGGCACTAGAAATAAGCACAGCCTGAATTTCTTTCCAGCTTCACATGGCTTCCTGAAGTTCAGTTTTGATCATCACACCCATACTAGAAAAGTCTGGCACTTTGTAGACTTTGCAAAATCCTTCATTCGCTTCTACATATGTTAGCTGGAAATTTAAAAAATAAAAATTATTTTTCAGGTTACTTTAGACCTTTAGAAATATAGAGCTTGATTCTGCTTTCACGGATGCCATGGTAAACAAGGAGTAATGTCATCGAAGCCCATTGAATCAAAAACCAATGTGAGATAAGAATTAAAGGAAAAAATTACCAGTTTTCAAAAGTGGTTCCATATTGTTTTGTTCTTGTCTGCATGCAACTCCATGACCTCAGTTCTTCACTTCTCATTGGAGAGACAGACTTTCAAGTTAGTGTCCAAACTGACTTTCTTCTTTTAAACTTGACATTATTGCTAACTCAGTAATTCAGGCTCATGACTTGCTTGGGAGCTTGACTTTCCCTTAAAATTTCTCTCTAATCATGCCTTTGTGCTAACGTTGCAGCCGCTACTCTCTTCCTTTCTGTCTCCACTTTATTCTAACTTCAGCATAAAAAATTAAGAGCGTGGATCAATTTCATGTTGTGATTTCAGTTACAATGCCAAGCTGAAGTTCTTCCTAGGAACTCAAATTTTAAATGCCCAAATTCCTTGAGGCTATTCTTGATGGGCCTAGGTACATGAGCAGCTATATATTTTAGAAATCAAAACAACCATGAGAGCAAGATGAAAAGTGTATTATGCAAATTTTCTATCAAACATAAACATTTATTTTATATCAGACAGAAACATTTCTTCTCAGAGGACAGCATTTTATTAGCTATGATGTGAATTTCATTACAACTAAACCAGATCTAGTTTAAATCATTCATGCTCAAGAAAGAAAGAATAGCTAGCTATTGATGAACATAGATGGAGAAAAATGCAAAAATTAACTCAGCTATACCAAAATACAAGATTCAGCAAATAAGGAGTATGTCCACTCTTAAACTTGCTATTTTATTTTTATTATAGAACTGCATGTCACATGGAACAATATAGAGAATGGAGCTGTGTTAGCTAATCTGCCATAATCCTTTCAACTCTTTGAAAGAACAACAAGCAGTTGATAAGCAGGGTCAGGCTGGGTCAGGATTTCGACAGGAGACATCTAAGGAATGCCTAGGTGCTTTAGGAAGGGGATGCGGGTGATTTAGCATGCTTGCTAAATCAGCAAGCTTGCTTCCCCCTCTGTTTCAGTAATGAGCAAATGGAGCAGACCATGTGCTGCTGAAGGGGTAAACTTTTGGGGGAGATATGATAAGAGAAATCCCAACCAAGGTGCTATTTTACCCTTTCAGTTTTTACCCTACCAGTTTCATCCATTTTAGTTATCACTTGTATCAATGCTAGTGTTGGTTCTAACAACTGATGATATAATCACAAAAAATGGATGATATACAATCTGTAAATATTTTAATTCATCCACCACAAATTTCTCATCTTAAACAGAAAAATAAACAAGGTAAAATTATTTTAGAAATACGTACCTTGCACTTCCAAAATATTATACACGTTGTGCTGGCAAAAACAGTCTCCCTCAAAGAAAATATTTCATTGAAAAGTCAATATCTGTGGGTTACTGAAAGAAACGTAGCAGTTTCAATGAAAAGAGTAAAAAAGCCTCTCTCTCAGACCTCATTTCATGCTTTTTTGTTTCCACTGAGCATATTTTAAGAACTAATCAACCTTATAAAAGGTACCACTGTTAATCTACTGTTTGTCTTCGTCTTCACTGCAGCTGCTTAGTAGATAGAGAGCAAACAAAACCAGAATTAAGGTCATTCCATTTAAAACCTTCAGAGTGGAAGACAAGGAGTAAATTATTGCTGAGAATTACATGGAGGAAAAACTCAGGATAAGATAACTATTGTTTATTATTTGCCAGACTCAAAGTGGCACTGCATTTACATATTTGTGAAGGGATTACATTAACATTTTATGAGATTAATTGGTAGCATGGGGAGATGCTCTGATATACTGTCCACACAGCTTAAAAGTGTGTTTTCAAATGCCTTATGCAGTGCATATGGCTACTGAGAGATAACCAAAACCTACCACTTACCAATCAGTTGTCATGCATGAAATTTAATGACATCTCTTCACATATGTAAAGTGTAAAGGACATTATGTCAACATTACACAACACATTATATAGCACAAATCTGAATCACATAGGACCATAGTAAAGATTATAATGGACAATTTTGCTTTCCTTCACTAGACAGCTTAAACCTGTATTTTCATATGTCTAAGGCAAAAAGAGCAATAGTACAAAACATCTCTTTTATGCTAATAACAAGAAATCTTTTCTCAGTAGTCAAATATGAGTAGAAAATGAGTGGTCAAATGAGTAGAAAATCTTTTGGCCATCAAAAAATCCACAAGCTTTTTCTTCAAATTAGGAAATATTCCCTGGGAGCTACTCTATAAATAATACATGGTGGGTTTTAGTGTAATCTTTAGTATGAGAACATGCTTCCTTTAGAGCCAACAGTAATACCACTTCAAGAAGGAAATGCTGTGTGAAGAGAGGATCTTGCAGCTCTCTCCCACTTTAAAATCAAGTACATTGGCTCCACAATATCTCCAGCCCCAGGAGCCTGATGGCTAGAAAGTGAGTTAGCTTCAGAACTCAGCTCTCTCGAGTGCCAGAGAGGCATGTCCCGCTTTAATACTTCGTACCCACTCAGACTTCCTGCAATCAGCCTCCTTCATTCAACACTATAGCTTGTCAGAAATTAAATACTGGCGCTAAGTACTCACAAAGAAAACAAAAGGAATAGTGTGTTTTAGTTGATTAGTAAGTGCTCGCTCCTATGCGTGATTCAGATGTGAAGAAAATCACCATAAAATGTAAAAGTTCGCAACACTCTGGTTTGCACTAGTGAAAGTTAGGTGCTCTAGTGAGATACAATCACTTAAGCCAACACAGACTTTTTATATTTTCTTTTCCAAGAAAAAAAAATTATATGAAATAAGTCCCAAACCCAGAATCCCTTTGGATTTACAAACAGTCTGGAAATAGTTCTCCTTTCCCCCATTCCTTCTTTCCTCCCGCTTTTCCTCCTTCCCTCCCCAGTAAACATCTGAGATTTTTTTTAACTGATTTTGTTTTGTTTGGTCTCCTGAACCTCATTCACATCATCTGACTTCACCTGCCTAGGCTGTGTCCTGACAGAAAGGCATTTAACCACCGACATTTATTGTCTGCTGAGAGTCAGGTTTGCGAGAGGTGACAAAGCTCTGACGGACCATGGCTCCAGAGCAGAGATGTGATCATTGCCTGGGCTGGTATGACCGAACCATTAAGCCTTGCAGTATTTGGAGGCCATGGGAGTTATCCCTTCAGCTTTCTAGGAATTAGAAAAGCTTTGTGAGAGAGATTTTCATAGGTGCCTCCAATAGTTCAGGAGCACACTGAGTCAATTGGACTTGCACTTTCAGTCACATCCGTTCTGAAAATTCCCCTGAATATGTTTAATTTTATGTAGTTCCCTGGACTCCAAGATCAGTAAGCAGACGAACTGCAGTAAAAGATGAAAAATAGTTGGATCACAGTTCTTGCAGATATAATAAATCACTGGTATCAGTGGAATTTATATTCACAAATAAATGATTCAGGGTAGAGCAAGAATAAAACCATTTTTACTCCCTTGTGTAGGGAGTACAAAGTGGAAAGTGTTGCTTTATGTTCTAGATTTTACTATGCAATATGCCTGTCTGTATTGGGAAACCTAAACTAAATGTGTGCTCCCCATATGAAACACTTTGTCTACTTTTATTTTGGACACATACAGCTTTAGTGTCATACTGCTAAAGACTTTCCCTAAGGAAATGAGGGCTGTATACAAACAACGGTTGGATATAATAATATTGAAAATAACAGTCATTACTAGAGCCACTGAAGAAACATATAAATTCTCCAAAACTGTAAGTTAGAGGTGACATTTTCAAATAATATCATTTGCATTCTTAGAGTATCACATCTCTGAAATAGATTTTGAAACACTTTTACACACAAAAGTGTCCTTAACATAATTCCCCTTGGAAATGTTACAACAATGATATGACTATATAAATAACAGATATAAATACATAATAGCAAGAAAAAAAATCCTTATGTGCATAGATAAATACCAAAAAATGACTCTGAGCCACATGCTGAAAGCAGTCTTGACATATCTTAATGTAAAAAAAGCCCTCAAGAAACCCATTTTTTGGAATATTGGAAACCTAACTTTAGCTCAGGGTTTAAATAACCTCTGCATCTGAAAATGCTATAGGACATACATGTATAGAACCTGTATTTTCTTATATGGAGATAAAGCCAGAAATCATTTCCTCCTCCTTCACCATTCTTTCTGGGAGATATTGCTATTATCTGTATTTATTGTCACAAGCATTTACAATGATGGCATTTGGATACCATTTTCAAATATTGAAATAATGAGAAGACACAGAGCTCTGAGCTCTTCCTCTGCCTACAAGTGTCTGATGGGCCTGAAAGGATCAGGCTAGAGATCAGCAAGAACTCCTAATAGAGAGAGGCACAAAACTCACCCTGTTGATTCTGGCCTTAATTTGCTGGAAAGCGTTAATCAAGGAAAGAGTCATCAGCAGATATATGTAACCTAAATGTGTCTGTATTCATACTTACATGCATTTCTGCCAGCAAGAAATGCTAGCTATGCTAGCAACTGCCAGTTTCTATAGACTGAGCTTAAATTCTCAAATGATAGTGTACTGAGTGAGTCTATCGTACTCAGCTTTAACACTGAACTTGGGAAATACATGTACCACAAAATAAAAGCTAGCTGTACAGTGTGATGACATTTTTAAAGAATGTTATATGGCAAAAAAATCATAAACAGCTTTATATATTAATCGTAAAACACACCTTAATGTTTTACCGAAGCTGAGCAAATGGTTCAGATAAAAAAAGAAAATGTAGAAAAAGATTGTACTCAGGCAATGAATGTAGCATAGGAACTATAAAGTTATTATTTTTAAATGTTAGTCTCTTGAAAGGAAGTTTCATAGGGGTTGAATTATATAATTAATCTAACATAAAGAAGGCATTATACTTGCATCATGTAAATATTGACTGACTTAGCTAATGAGTGTCTGTGTATAAACAGCCTTCTTCTTTATTTCAACTGGAGTCTAGAGCAGACAGCTTTGTATATTTTAGTCTCTTGTACCTGAGCCAACAATTGATAGTGCAGGAGATCAAAGCCTTGATACAGAGATGCTAAGCAATTTGTGTATAAATGTGCTCCTTAAAAAGCGATAAGAGCACAAAAGAAGTTTTAACATACTTTCACCACGATTTAAACAGTAAATAGCTAATTACAAATTGTACCTGATGCTAAATATGTACCAACAGGATGTAAGTGCAGAAAATGCTTTCTATTTTTTCCACAAGATTGGTAAATCAGAAACTATTTTACATTAAAAAGCAACCACGACTCATTCTGTTCTCAACAGGAACATTTCATTTAACTCCTTAATTATTTTTTCCAATTTTATGTAATGGGATAGAACATAATTTTATTTGCATAATTTAACTAAGATATTTAAGGAGATGAGTAAGAAATAATGTCTTCAATGGCCATAAGAAACTCACTAGTAATGTTTGTTTGATTAAAGTCTTTTTTCTTTTATTGACACGTGTAATGAATGTTAATTCAGTCCAAGACTCAAGCCTCTTTATAGCTTCTACAATAGTTGTAATACTGTCTAATTTACAAGCAGGCTGAGCATGCCTTGCTTTGGTAAATCGCTGTGTAATGAAAAGTCAGTTAAAAGTATAAAAGCAGTAAGATATATTTTACTGCCAGCATGTTGGGACTCCATCATGGACCTGTAGAACTATAGGAAGTATTGCAGTACAATGTGTTCAATTATTGAAAAACTGTATGGATTATGCTTTGATTTCTATATATTATTTGAAGGGTTAAATTGTGGGCACAAGTATTTTCTACTCATATAACAAAGTACTTGGCTTCTTCACTTTTTATTATGCAATAAAAGACAACAAGTCAGAAGTACAAATGCAACACTCACTATGGCTCTTAGAAACCAACATTATAACCCTCTCTCTTGACTTGTTTTCTCACACCATATCAACAAAATTGGCTAGAACAAAAGGGAAAGGTGAATAGCATCTGAACAGCAAGTGCTTATTTACCACTGCATAGAACTAGGAGTCACATAGGATGGAGAGGGACTGAGAGAGAAAGGCATCTCTCCATAAGTACAGATATTAAAAAAAAAAAAAAAAGTAGTAGTTTGCACTCATTCTGCTCTGCTGTAAATGGTGCAGAGCAACAGTCTATCAACCCTGCAATAGAGTCCAGGAGAGATCTGTGTTTGAATGAGTCCTGCAACGATTTTGAGTATGATTTTTTTTTAACAATACGCCCCATATTGTGTTGCATCATGAGATCAGGCTGGTTACATGAGCCAGCCTAGGTGTGCAATGCTACCGGCGAGAGCAAAGAGGACCAGCTGCAGGAAAGGAGGAGAGGAACAGACATGGGTGACTGAATCAAAGCTCTGCCCGCGTGTGTGCATGTGTGTGCACAGCAGTGCAAAGTGAAGGGAGTGTGGTAGTGCCTAGAGATACACCCACTCCAGCTTTAATCTGACTAGCACCTGCAATGAAAGCAGTGCACATGTACCAATGCAGTCTAGCAACCAGAGTACTACCCAAAATCTGGAGATCCAAATAGCAACCCATGCAGAAATCTGGGTTCCTAACTCCTGCTGCCATCACAGCTTCAGCTCCAGGGCAGACCTACCCCGCGGCAGCAGTTTCCCACAGGTGTGCGACAGGCTACAACACTGCACCCGCTGCCTCTTGCTGAGCTCACGCCTCTCACCGTCTCAGTGTTTTGGGGGAAATCTGGACATACCCTTTTCACTGATAGTTTATCCTCAGCCACACCTTATTTTACTCAGATGTAATGACACTGCCTAAAACATTTATTTTAATATTTTTTCAGTATTTATTCTAATTTAAAATGTTACACTAATTTAGAGATAAATACTGAGGAGTTACGAATCCCTTTACAGCTATATCTATAAAGAGCTATACTCATACTTACTGTATTGCAGTGCAATTCCAAGCCAGTGACACATGAGAAATTAAATAAACATCAGCAATGAGAAAGCTAATAATATGGCAGAATTGGAGTTTTGCTGCCAGTGAAATACAGGTTTGGTTTGGGATGGTGATTCTGGTAAGGCACACTGAGATTTCCAGACAGAACGCACTATAAAACAGCTAAGCACAACCAGGTATTGTTCCTGCTACAGACCTATTTTCCAGCTCTTGCCAAGGAAAGATGAAGCCCTGATGTGAATGGGGGAATAGGACCAGGATGCCATATGGCAGTGCAGGTGTTATGAGGAAGAAGGGGCACTCTTTCCAGAGCCGGGGAAAACATTCCCACTTGGAGCACCAGTCTCATGCAGCAGCTGGAGCTCAAAGCAGCATGCAGCCTTCAGCTCTGACATAGCGAAAGCAAACCTGATGCAAACCACAGATCCACGGCAGGGGTACTGCTCTTCCCTGCCACAGCCGCCGAGAGAGGCTTTACCCCTCTGCTGCCACGGGCTCACATCCCCTGCTCCTCTGCCCCTGCACAGCTCTAGGAACATGAGCGGTGCAGTCTTTGCCACTGGAGAGGGATGCTCACAGTTCATGAGGGCACAATCCTGCACGCAAACATACAAATTCTCTCTGGCGGCTGCAGGGTGAGGATTTTTATTTTATATTGCCTATTTCTTGGTTTCCTTTGGAAGGCATTCCATTTCTTGGGGAAGAACAGCTGGAATGTTCTTTGTTCCTCTTAAAGAGGAAGGAAGACCCAACGGATTTAAAGTAATGACAGTTATACAAAAAAAAAAAAATCAAGCTATTAATGTCTCAGATTCAGAGCATATTCAGTCCTTGGCCTCCACAGTGCCTCCACACTCAGAAGCACTTAGAATATGCCCCAATAAAATAAAAATGAATAATAGATGCAGGTCTAGCATATTTGGATTTTCTAGTCAAATCAGAAAGGAGTGGACACAAGACTGGGGACTTAAATAAAAGAACACATAAGGCTGGAAAATATGTCTTAGAGCAAAAGATTAAATATGTTGTATCTATTTAGCTAACTAAAGGGGAGATTAAGGGGTAACTTTATCAACATCTAGCAACATCTACAGGTATATACATATAGGAACCAAAAATGTAATAAAGAGCTCTGCAGTTTGCCAAGGAAAGGTACGATAAGCTCCAACTGCTGGAAGCTGAACGAAGGCAAATTCAAGTTTGACTAAAGACTGTAAGATTTGTAAGTTTTATAAGACTTAACTCATAAGTTTATAAGAATTTTTCTTAGCTGTCCTAGCATCTTAGAAGCTCATTATACTGGCTAATTATTCTCCAAAGTTTCCTGTGGTTGGTCCTGGGAAATCACACAGCTATGCAGAGGCTTAAGTTATATTCTTTCTCCCTCCTCAAAGTGCATGACTTAACATCTTTTACCTTTGTACGTTAAATTCCTAGCTTTACTTGTAAAACATTTTTCTCTTGTTACACAGCCTTTAAAACACAGTGGCAAAACTTAAGAATTATATAGTGGATATGTTCCCTTTCACCACTCTATAGACTACAAAAAGTATTTAAAACATTCATATGTGATGAACCCAAGTAGGCCTCCTGGGCTGGGTCTTCTCCTGGGTCTCCTGTTTGTTGAGGGGATGTGAACACCGTGCCTGTGTTGTAGGTGTGACCCGCTCCTTGCTTCGCTCTGGAGCCCTGAGCTCACCGCCCTGCAGTCACCTCAGTTTGTCCACAAACCCCTCTCTGCAGCAGACCACCTAGTGACTTCCAAGAAGAAACGCAGGCAATGCTGACTGCATGATTAGCTCTGTGTTCGGCATCCCACACCGATGAGGCCAGGGTTTGTCCCCGGTGTGAGACAGCCAGGATGCAGCCAGCCCATGCCAGAGGCAGCATTGGCACAAGCATCTCTGTACCCTTGGCCAAGCACAGACTGCTCCCTGGGGCAGCTCAGAAAGGTAGGGTAGGTATAGCCTTGAATATGCCTGAAATGTCCTTCACAGACATAAGAAGGTCTTATATTTCTCTCTGCCCTTAATAAGAGAACGAATATAGGTCTATAACACTTGAAAAACTGCTACTTCACTGTTAAAATAGACTGAAATGATCTATTGTTTTGTAGACAATTACAGCTTATGCAGACTGAATGGCAGAAGGAGTTTCTACCTGGATTTCACCATTATCTGACATTTTCCTGTGTCTGGAGGTTTGATGATGTGGTAGAGTTACATTAGCTTCGAAATTGCTGACCTGTTCATTACACAGGTAGTAATTTACATTGCCTGCTAATTTATAGAGGCCAAGCTTTCTGCCACTTCAATTTCTGAATAATATGGAATCAAGCCAAAGCTAACTTTGTGTTCTGATTCTGATCCTACTAGGCTGAGAAAGTGTTATTCCTGAAACTATCATCAAGTTATTTTGGGTGCTAATGTCCCATCTTTCTTTAACAAATTTTCTGTTGAAAAGCCTATTTATACTTTTGGACACTGTGCATTCGAACTTCAGGTTATGGATGCATCTATATTAGATATTGGGTGATAATGTTATTTTCTTCCGCCTTTGGATTGGCTTTTCATTCTGAAGCTGATCTGCAGGCAAAATAGGCAATTTTAAAAGCGGTTTCTGTATATATATCTATAGGTCTCACTGCGTGAGAACGGAAGCGAATAACTCCAAAAGTGCTATAATCACTTCATAGTAAATATCTTAAGGCTCTTATGCACATCACTGCTACTAAGGAGAGTCTTCCATTAATTCTGGCAGAGCTGCATAAGACTTCAAGTAACTATTGTCTTTTTTGGGTAGCAAGTCAATGCTTTTTAAAATTGTTTTACATCCAGATATTCTCACATCTTAACTCAAGAAAAATAAAATGTAGCATTAAGGATTTCTAATGTGATGATTTATAAAGCTACATTCAGGCTAAATCTCATTGGAGTGGACACGCTTATTTCTTGTGTTACAATCTTCTCATATTTCTTGTCAGAATGCTATTCCCTAATAAATTTTTATATGTCCTACACAGTCYCAATAAATTTAATTTAAATGTCTCTGTTGTTCCCACAGAAATGATGAAGTGTTATATTAGACCACACTAGATCCCACATTATTCTGTGACATAAAATCCATAGCTCTTAATTATTTAATTATTTTAACATTTACACAYTACTACAAGAAATCTCTCAAAATGCTAAAGCACTGGTCAGTGGCAAACAAATAGATCAGATCTTGAGGTCACAGTAAGTACCACTGTTACCTATTTTCAAACTAAGGAGACAGAAATTGCTCAGCTGGCACAGAGGGAGAGCTGAAATTAAAATGAAACAGCTAATAGTCACCAACTGGACTCTCCAGTGAGTTACTGTAAAATGAGTTTGAAGATTTTTTTTCATACTATTATTCTACTATCTATAAATTAGGTATTTGAAATGTACATGTTCTTCCAGCATATTCAAACATTAGTTATCCTTTGACTATACTTCATCCAAAGCAGAGGAGTCAAACCCCTCTTTTAATATTCAACCTCAGACTGCAGGTACCAAGAGTCAGAATAAAAAATAGTAATGTCATCATACTATAACACCTTCAGTTACCACATCTAATAAGTATTATTACTCAAGCACAAAGCAGGCAATATAAAAAGGAGATTTAAAAAGCACCCCTTAAAATTTAAGAATGTTAAAACAGCCTTGAAGATTTGCAATTTGCTTATTATTATGGCACTCCATGAATTGTCAGCAATCCTAGCAGTTGGAGTATTTGTATAATTCCCTGAGAATTAAATATCTCTTTTCTAATTTTCCTGCAAAATTAAAGGAAGAAGTAATCAAAGATCATTAGAAAATTCAAACTAAACAGTGATATCAATTTTAAAATTTCTAATCCCAGTGATAGATGCTCTGCTTTTATTGTATAAAGCTTAGAAGCAAAATACAACGGTTATACATTTCTAAATATGTATTTTAAAAGAAAAATACTAAAAATATCCCTTTTCCATATTTACATGTCCAATTCAACCCTAGATAACCACTAAAACATAAATTCCGATTGCAATCCAGTTACAATGCACACCAAGCACAAAAGCCTTCTAATGATCTTTGATTAGTTCTTTATTAAATTCATCAAGGGAGCAAGGAAAATTTAATAATCTCCACCATTTGTCATCTTTCTGATTACAGTTTTGATTAGAACTTTCAGCTTTTATTTTCTTCTTTTCTAGCCATTGCTATTATTGTAATACTGCTTCTTTCCTATAGTTTAAGAAGCACAAGACAGGGCAAATGAAACAAATTTGTAATTCCTGATATGTTTTCAACTAGGGATGCTCATGTCCTGAAAAAAGCTAGCTAAGATACGAGCTCTTAAAAACACAAAATAGCCCTAAAAGGAATGTCCCCAAATTTACATACTAAAAATTTTCAGAGTCCAAGGTAAATAATGTCCTACCTAACTAATAAGATACCTTAAAATACCCTAAATACAGACTTCAGTAGAAGAAAGTAATTTCAAACATTTGAAGTGGAATTTACATTTTCCAAAAATATTAGTAAATTTATTTTATTATTTTATGTCACATTATTTCTATTACTATTAATAATAGTCATTAATAATAGTTACTATTTTATGTTATATTATTTTACTATTAGTGTGATGATTCACTTACTGAATACAGATATTTAACAAAATGCTTTACAGAGTATTACTGATATCCTTATTAAAAAAAAAATGGAAAGAAACAAAATAACCTAAATAGATAGAACACAATTTTCACAATACCATATGTTGCATCAGTCAAAAATATGTTTATATTACTCACTGTTACAAATATCTTTTTTTTTTTTATTCCCGGAGCAAGGCATTCACTGTCACCCTGCTGCTTTATGCATGCCCTGATTCAGTGGGAAGAGCTAAGTAAGTGGCACATCTACCTGCAAGGATGACTGCAAAACACTGCGGCAGGAGCGCTGCTTTCTTCAGTGTTCAGAGGACACATGAAACAGTCACTGGGTAAAATACTGAAACAGTCCTTGACCAAGGCCTGAAATCAGGAACCCTGCCTTTGCCAAGTGAATATCCAAACCTTGAGGGTAAAGAGTGGTCCTCACTCTTCCTTCAGCCCTCCCTGGCCCATCAGCGAACCTTTAAATTTTCGTACAAGACAAAGTGTCAGATGAAAGGGAACATTTGGGCCTTGTACAGGGAGATAATTCTGTACATCAGATTCGTGTTTGAATTCCCTTGGGCAGTAAACAGACCTGAATCCAGGCTGTGGCTTGTGACGTCTGCGCGTAGGAGGCTTTCTTTAACAGTGCTGAGAAACAAGAGAGAGGAAGAAGGACGCCTGCCTTGTTCCAAGGCTGTTATACACAAAGCCTGTGCCATTGAGTGGACTTCACAATAGAGCATGGCACAGATTAAGAATTTCACAACAGGGAATAGTGGAGTGGTAGCTTCTTGCATGCAAGGTAGAGAAAAATCTTTGTTGGCACTGCAAAGGACAGCAACAAAGCGGAGAGAAATCTAGCACAACCCCTCTTATCCAGACTGAGGCAAGGCTGAAATCACTAGAGGAGCATCTCAAGCCCTGGGGGTTCAGGAGTGCACATCACAGCCTCCTCTCAGCTGGGACACCTTTTCCTGGCTCATAACGGTCACCAGATTATTCTTCGACAGACACCCCAGTAGTAGTACCTCTGATCTGCAGTGTATGCTGCTTCGAGCACTGTGTTTCAGGGTTGCCTCAGGCCCACAGTCTTAAGGCTCACCAGATCTAGCAATGGAGCACCAATCACCCTGATATCACTGCTAATACAAGAAAATACAAGTATTTATTTATGAACTCCAAAACAGAAAACACACAAAAATTGGTAAAAACCGCAGGGGAGAGACAGGAAGTTATAAATGCACTTATTCTGCTTTTCCTGAGATCACACCACCCGAAAAGATACTTCTCTCTCTTTCTGGCCAGCTGACCACTTCGATCCAAGGGTACGTTCCTGATCACTACACTGCATACATGAGAGAAGGCCCTTCTCAGGAAGAGTGCCAGCTGTTATAGCTACACCTTTGATTTTTGTTTGGGGGTTCTTCAAAGTCCAAGTCTTTCTCCACTTGTCCTACTCACACACTCCACAGGTAGTGGCAATATTCTCATCCTGACTGCTCTCCAACTGACTACTGCCCCTTTGGAAGGCAAAGTAAAAACATCTCCTGTGCTTGTGGAAATTGCTAGCAAAACAATAAGTAAGTAACCCACTAAAGGATAAAACTCTCCTTCCTACCAGGAGAAGTGATGTGCAAATCTAACTGTGAAGCCTTCACACATATGGAACCTTCTTTTTCCCATAAACTTGTTAATCAACAGCCAGACTTTTATACACATATATGTGTGGGACTGCACATGAAAGCAGACACAGCAGTAATCAGTCACTCTGGAGGACACTGAAGGTTTTGGAGTTATTGACTCTTCATCCTCCAGCAGCCTTTCCTTTGATGGATATGGTGGCATCTAGAGGGACATGCTGGGGCTCCACAACCCGTCAACAGCAAGTCGCCAGTGAGGGTGAGCAGTGGAGCAGGGAGTGCCACGGTACAAGGACACGGGTCCTTCACGACTTTCACCTGCTGTCAGGGAACAGGCTAATAGACCACCACCAAACATATCCATTTATCGGTCATAAGGATGAACTTTTTGTTTTCCCAGGCTGGTTGGGCATTCCCTTGTTCACTAACAAATGTTCTTCTTGATATACATGCACACACAATGCTTGTAAGTGGGAAGAGCTGTGTAATTAGAATATCCACTGGAGGTTTTAAGGGGTTCACAACTGCTGCCAGCTAAAGGAGCTCTCTTTTAGCATGGGCAAAGGAAGTCCATCTGAAAGCTAAGGACCAAAATCTCCACTTCCCAATTCCCAGGGACATATTTGATTTTTATAGTTTTATCAGTTATGTGCAACATAGGGATTTTAACCTTTCTGATTGTTATTAATGCACCCTTTTCTCTCCTGGATGCTATTTACTAGTTTTTTCTACTTTTATCTTATCTAAACTATTAAACTTCAGATTCTCAGTACAAAATAGTCTTGTCCTGAAAAGTAATTTGTATTTAAATGTATGTGAAATCCCGGGCTTATATTATAAAAATATAATTTTTGTTTGCTTTTTTTCCTGTTTTTAGAAGAGTTTTTAATGTTATGTCATTATAGGAACTGCTCTACAAAAACAAAATGCTTATTGTGATGTTTATAATATGGTTTATTGCAGTTTCACTGAATGTTAAGCTCTGTATTTTTCAAATCTTAGCATTTCCAAGTACATAAATGAGCACTTTTCCTAGTTAATTGGAGCCCTTTTTCTTCCTCACAGGCTGTCTGCAAATGTCTCTTAAATGCTTCAAACAATTATGTGATGTCTCAAATACAAGACATTATATTGGCTCCTTCCCTTGGGTGTAGTGATGTATTTGTCATGTGGTCCCAGAGGCAACAATCATTTGTTTATATTATCCTTGGCTTAACAGTAAAAACAAGAGAAAAAATGAAGAGAAGGAATTGAATTAATGGAGATGTTTAACATTGGTGTTTACAGTGAAATCYGTGCATTTCTTTACTGCAAAGGATTCGTGATGTGACACTGTCACTAAGTAATTAAAGGATGCATTTTTTAAATGAAACTTTTCAGTCAGCATGAAAAAAATCATCTTCAGTACAGAGAACTTGCAGAGAAAGAGAAATGGTAAAATCTGTAGTAGAGCTGATAACATCATTGAGAAGAAGTCAAAGTTTTACACCTCCTAACTGCTCTTTATTAGAAAATGATTTATTCAATATAAAATAGGTTTTCAAACGATGATGGGATTAATCAACTTGTTAGGAGAGAAAGTATTGAAATAACTTCACGGTGGGCATAGCTAGTTGTCAGATCAGCTCTCCCTTTCATAGGCACTTGTTATAACAGGCAGGGGGCTAACCCTCTCAGACATGGAGCTAATCAGTCCTTGAAAGTCACTTCATCCAGYGGAGTGGAATAATGTACTCTATCATCGTTTGTCCACCTCTCCCATTTGGAGCAATGGTATTTAGATTGTCCATTTTTGCTTCATCAGTTTCCATTTTAAAGAATTATAATTTTTTCTAGGACATCTTTTATCAGAATGTCAGGTTAAATGTATTATGTCGTAGTATCCAATTTATAGCTGACATTGTTAAGACCAGTCCACGAATATACAGTAAGATAAAGCAGCTGCATAGTTAGAAAGGCTCTTCTTTGAGCTTGATTACCCGCCCCCCCCCCCCGCCTCCAAAAAAAAAGCTGGGCAAGAACTAAGCTCATAATTAATGACAAAGAACAGTATTTCCAGAAAACAATTAACATAATCAAACTTAGAAACTGCAGGTTCCATTCACAATCGCTTTGGAGATGCTAGTAGCTTTCTGCTCACACATGCCTGCACGCACTATACCAACAGATGTTCTTTGTCTCATTTTGTCTCCTCTCACAACCACAACCAGCTATTTTCCATGTCTGCAAGAATTTGTTCCCTTTCTGAGCTCGGGTTCAGGCTAACCAAGCATCAGTAAATTCTCTGACCCCAGACAGGATCACTCAAYTTGGAAAAGGCTAAAACTGGCAGACAAGGACAACATAATAAGCTCTTCTACAGTGCTGTGTTTTCCTCCCTTTCGCTCAGCCATATCTTCCCAAATAAATTATATGAAATTTCTCCCTAACCATGCTTTACCTCTGAACAAGCTGTGCAAACCTCACTCATCATATTACACATGTAGATAAAATTAACATGAGCAAAGTTGTTTTATAAATGAGCTACCTCTTTTTCTTAGTCCTTGGATATTCTTCCTTTGGACATTCCTTAAATTTCTATTTCTTGTATAACATATACAACCGATCTTATTGACACTGGGTCGCTGGTATAAGGTATTACCAAGCCCTTTAAAGCAATCCTACATGGCTTCAGAATTTAAGTACCCCTGAGTCAAAAATATAATTTTTTCTCTAATAATCTTTCAGAGTCTTTATTAATGGATTGAATGTAGTAAAATGTAACAAGAACAAGTGGAAATTGTCTCTAGTAAATTGTTCTTCTAGCTGAACTTTCCTGAATGTTTCATTACTCAATTAACCATGGTTTAAATTAATCAGAAAATCCAGGAAATGACTAAAAGTAGGACTAGACTAAATAATGTTGACAATTTGATTATGTTATACACAGAATTCATCTATTCACAGAAATCCTCTTAGTGTGATAACTCCTCTTTTCTGATTACAATTATTTCATCTATGTAGTGAATGTGTTTTACTCTTGTTCTAATACTGACTGTTTTTTTTAAGCAAATTTCTTCTCCTATCTAGAGGATATCAACAAGGGATAGCCATCATTTGAAATGTGTTCACCCAAATGCAGAAGTAAAAAAAGCACCCCGATCTATTCTTCTTTTTAATGCAGTAACAACATGCAAGTGGTTACTTTTAAATATTGTTTCCTAGCCATGTGCACTTCCTTTGTGTCCATGCAGCTATACTTTTTCTGCTAGATGACTGAAATCTACTGTAGGATTGCCAGTGTCCCTAGTTGTCTCCCTGCCTCTTCCAATGATCCTAGTTATCTACAACAGATCACAAAAATCAATTTTATTTTGCATAAATGATTGCCATTTAAATATTGATAACACAAAAAAACAGTGCATGGGTTTAAGAGAGAACATTATCCTCCATGAACTGGGAAGAGAGTGAGTCTTGCTGGTAGGCATCTGAGGAATATTCATGTCAACAAGAGGTATTAAAGTGGGGGAGTTACTGTTAGCACTATTTAGGCCTACCATAGTGAAAAATAACTTGGTCAATTAGCTTTACCTTTTGTCTATGTCACTGCTCTTGTTTATAATCACAGCACATAATAAACTCATTTCCTGACCAAACGTATGAAGGAGAAGGCAAGTTAATCTGAAAACAACAGCAATTTATTATGTACATTATTCTCTTTGACTAAAAAAAGTTTTTTTAAATTTATCTAGAAAATTTTGGTCTTGAAAAACTAGGAGTTTTGTCTTAAGAAATTTTTCAAAAAAATTCAACATTTCATGTAAAACCAGAAACTTTCCACAAACCCTTTTGTACCTGTGAACTAATGGTTGTCATTGAAAATCAGTTTGGATAAACATTTCAGGACAGTCCTGTTCATAACACTGATGTTCTGTGACTCTGCCAAGTGGTCACAGAAACTGTGAAATTTGCAGCTACATCAATCCTGCAAATTTCTCTTCACATGCAATTTGCAGGGAGGAGGGTGCAAAGTTGGGATAGAGACTCTTCAATCCCCACCCTGTCTTCTACAGGGATCCTTACTTTGCTGATCTCCAACCTACAGTCTGCAAAAAATAAGTAGGAAAAGCAAGCTTAATGCCCACAGACTTCAGTTTGCTCCACAGGCATCTGCACTTCTGGAGGAAAATTTTTAGGAGTCTGCAAGACACAAAAAGCTAATTGAAAGATGGGGGATTGCCTTGGGAAGGGGACGACGTTTCAGGGGACCACTTCCCCTCAACACAAAGGCTCCTCTAGTTCTGCCCCTGCCTTCTGCCACACTGCATGCTAGCGCAGCCTGATGATTTGGGTTTTTTTATGTCTCAAAAAAGGCTTTACTGAAATAGTCTAGTAAATCTCAAATATTCAGTTATCTTGCTCCTAACACTTCAAACTGTTGCCTCGTTCTTCATAGAGAACAAAAGGCTGAGTAACTTGATTTCACCCTCCATTTCTACTGTACTTACTTGCAGAATGGCAGAACAGAAACAGAACAATATGTGACAAGGTCTGCTAAGGAAAAGCCGAGAGATCAGAATCCACTGGCTGAAAACTGCTCACTTGGAACTTATTTCAAATCATCTGGAATAATAAAAAATACACAAACAAAAGGTGCAAAGGAATTACGTGCACTGTTTGCTAAGAATTATCTATCCATTTTTGCTCAGTATTATTCTAATCGTCATTTCCTTTTTATCTATTTCACTAACATATACCTTTCTTTTCTGATGCCACCTCCTGTGGATGGAGATCATCCCTCCCTTTGTCCAGTCTTGTCAACTTCAGCACCCTAGATAAATCCCTTTGATAGTTCCCATATTCCATGAAGCATGCTGCAAGCAAGACAAAAGAATGCATAAATGAAATATAGTTATAGGCTACCACCTGGACTGAATATTTAGGCTTTGGCACTGCGCCATTAAACCATTTCTCCTTGACATTCTCCAACTGCACTCCAATCAAATAGTTAAGTCTAAAATATCAGTTGTCAATATTTTCATTTGCACGACACCTTTGACACTGACAAATAGAGGAGGAGAAGGAAGAATTAAGAGCTCTGTTGTAGGTCTGTTGAGCGTGAGCTGACAATTAGACATTCATAGCATGCATAACGTACACAACGGCCAGCTACAGCACAAAGATCTGATAGAGCTTCCTGCAGTACCTTGTCTTTCACTCTCCCAGACAGATAAGTGTAACGAAAAGTCATTAGTCTACATCAAAGAACAAACAGGGGAGATACACGGATAGAAAAAAAACAGATAACCATTACACATGCTACCATGTCACATTTGCTGCTTTCCTCCAGGAATGGTTCATGCTACCGTTAGTTTGAATAGAGAAATGAGTTGTATTTCTCCCTAACCTTCTCCATCTAGTTACAAATTGTGTTACTTGAAAGGCCAGCTCAAGTCTTTTGCACTATAATGAGAGTAATAATGAATAATGGTACTTATGTGTAGTAAATTAGGCCCTTGCCGATAAACATCCTTTTTATCCAGATGCTTACTTTCTTGAATTTCATAATAGATTAGAAATAATCTTTGTGGAACAGGATGTGAAATTAACTTAAGCAAAAAGAGTAGCTGCAGTGTTCAACAGTAGTTACTGTATAATAATCAGCTTAATTAAACATACCTTAATAAAACAGAATTATGAAAACAGAGATTAATTTAGATAGTCATCTCAGTGTTCACTCCCCAGATCACAGTGGTGAAAAAGACGGATAGCTGGAGGCAATAAAATTTGTTGATCTCTGGTATGCCAAACAATCACATGTAACAATTTATCTAGATAGAGCTTATGCTCTTCTTTGTTTATGTTTATGTTATGATCTTGCTAGATTTTTTTTGTATCATAATTCTTACTGTTTCTATTGTTCTTTATAATTGTATGTATTTCCCTCACAATAGTAATCCTACTAAAATCAAGTTAGTACTGCATGTGAGATTGTAAGCAACTATATGCCACTGAGTCGCCTATTTTATACCTACATGGAAGAATAAAATGATGTTCAATCAGTTTATGAGAATAACTGATGCTCTGAAGGATAGCAGGGGATCTTTCTGCAGCTGTCCTCTAAAACCTGTTTAAAAGCATTTTATTTTCAACATCTTGAGAATTTCTGACTATTTCTGTGTCAGGTGAGATCATACTCTACAGAAGTCAGTGGAAGTCATTGTTAACTGAAATAAATCCTGACAATAGCTGAAAATAAAACTGAATGCACTATATATAACATACATTAACAGCTGGAATAAATTTAACTGTTTACAGGAAAGCATAGTTATCTTTTTCAAAATCCATATAGGCATCCTGAAACTTTGCCCCTGGAAGAGGAACATGTGTCAGGGCCCACCGACTGCACTATGCTGCAGTGCTCTTCCATAACACTTCCAGTATCTCAGGTGAACAGATATTATTCCCTTGTCTTCTTTGCTTACGACTGTCAAATCTCTGCAGTGTTTTCTCCTATAACTCCACATGCTAACTTTAAGAATATTGTATGTCAAATTCTACTAGAATTATGGGTGCATATGTGTCACATTGTCTACTAAGATAAGTGTTTAGTGCTGAAGTTGGCAAAATCTGGCTATTAATATTTCTCTGCTGTCTAACATTACAGTGCAACTGGAGCAATGTTTCTGAAAGACCAGTTCAGTACATTAGCTGTCAAATACGAAAAAATACACTTTCATCATTGAAATTATTCACTTAAAGTAGCACTTCAGCAAAACATTGTCCACACTGACCTTGCAATTATATCACATCTAGTGCGTACTGATTTACATACCGCATGCTTTCCACCTGTAATTGAGGCTATTAAAGAGAATCCAGAGGCATTGGTCCACCCTCTGTATCTAACAGATTACACAGAATGTAAACTCAACAAAACACATGTGGGAGAAGCTGCCGGTGAAGTTAAAGTATAAGTGCTCATCTCCATTAGGAGTAATACTCCTATACTGAAGGTGCAGTTCAGCATCTTTCTTTCAGTAGAGGCTTTGCAATTCCAAATGTAGCTTATAAACACTGACTAGGAAAAATCATTCTGGGATAAACTAATCTGGAAAAAAGAGGGATATTGCGATGAGAGAATTCTGATTTTTTAAAATATCTATGTCCCACCAATTTTAATACTGTTGCTTGAACTAGTCCTTAGAAAAGATGGTGTTTCTCCCCTTTGACTGAATGAGGCATTTTAAAAAATGCTGAATTGTGAATAACTAATAATCACTTCTGCTTTCAGATTTAAATAATCCTTTGCCCCCAGATTCATGAAACTTTTCAGGATTAAGGAATAAATATGTCAGGTTTCTCTGGCTAAGCAAAATACCAGCAAATCAAAATCACCACTTTCATGCATATGAAAATATCCTTAAACTATAATTTTTATAGTACTTTGGGTTTCGTACACTGTTTGCCTCTGATTACTAATGTCCTATGAGCTTAGAATGCTGATGATCTAATTCACTTTTGAGAATGTGGAAGATGTCTGAATTGGAGAGGTTCCTAGAAGACCAGGAGAAAGAATAATAAAAGTAGAGCTATCTTGAGAAGCTAATCTGGGATGGTATTCTATATTGTTCTTGCAATATAAAGTAATTATGGGATCAACTATTAGAAAATTCTGTATTAGAGCCTGGATGGCAGCAAAAAATCACTGTCATGAAGGATAAGATAGTACATTTGCATGTGAAAGGATTGTGAACAGTATATATAAAGAATAGTGAAATTACTACCATATTTATTATTATAATTTTGTATCATCAGAGTCTCATCTCAGTATGACCTGTAAGAATAGATTAAATTAATGTCATTTTCTCTTCTTGTTAACATATTTATCACAAGAGCAAGCTGTCACAATTTTAGGGTCTAAAATAGTCTGTGAATTACAGAGGGCTGGACTACAGGCATTGGACTACTTCCACATTCTGTGCTTCGGTTGGCTCACCTCCTCCAGTTCTCACTTCCTTCCCAGCTACACAGGGTGACAACCAGCATAAAAATCTCTTTATATTCTACTCTCTGGTATAAAAGAAGACAACCTGTACTGGCTTTAACCTCAAGGTAAGTTAAAAAGGTGGAAAAACAAGAGTTGGATGAATGAAAGAGTGCAGAGGAAAAAAAAGTCTTGAATGGCAGCAAGGATCAAAACAATCATAGATGGAAATTAAAGCAAGTGTTTATATACTTACTTTAATATACATACAGAAATACACATATAAACATAGTTAGAATACATATTGTCAGAATAATTACTTTTATACTTGCAAACACTCCGTCCCCCAAAATGATTTGACAATAACAGATCAATAACAAGTATTAGTTTTCAGTAACAAGTATTTAGGGCCTTGAAAGAGCACAAGACTGTTATGTGAAAATGATCTGGCCTTTGGAAATGTTGCCTCTTTATGTAATTGGGCTATGAAAAAATAGAGATTATGGTTGGTAAATTTTGTTCTCTTTTTCCCTTCTATCTCCCCTTTTCCTTTTTCTTCATCAATTTCAAATAAAAACAAAAAGGAAAGGAGAAAACATCACCAAGGAACTTCCCAAGTGAAATTTTGAGGAATTTTCTTGAGCATTTTGAAACAAATAGAAAATCTTTTTTTTAGAAATCTGCAGAAGAAAAACTTCAAGACTTTCAAACTAGTTGTTCCCTCCTTTCCCAAACATCTTGTTTTCTTATTAAGGCACTATTCAGTAAGTGGAGATATTAATGAGAGAAATTCTTGTTCCTGATTCAACATTGTTAATTATTATCTGAGCTTTTGTAGTCCATTTTCATCTACAGAAGCAAGCTGTACATCTCATGTACAAGTCACGTGGGATTTCTTATTGTTTACTGGAAAAGAAAGAAGTGGCTATGGGAAGTAAAGTGACTGTTTCTGGATGTTAGGTAAAAAAATCCTGCAGATGCCCAATTGAGTTATGACTAAATGTTATTCCCATTTAAACCTCTCTTACACCAACTCTACAAACCCCTGGGATGGCCCTATGCTATATGACCCTATACTACTAGACAGATATTAACCCTGTTGCTGTTTTGTTATGGTTGATCTTCTTATAAAATGTGACATAAACATACAGGACCATATAAATACCATTTGGAATAATAATTATGGCCTAGCACTCATTTCCTGTACTGGCCCCTAGCCTTCGTTTAGAAGGTGCTAATTTGATAATATCCAGCTACAGTATGAATTTACAATGTGAAGGAGCACCCACAACTTCCAGGAACTGTAACAGTCAGACCTTTTTTAAAATCAGGAAGCTGATTTTTCCAAATCAGACCTTAACCACAGCTTTCCAATTAGAGCTGGCCGTTCTGACTATTTAGATACCAGCCTGATAGGTTACATCCTGCCTCTTGCCCTGGACCAGCTGCACTCTGCTCTCTGGTGCTCCAGGACACCTCCCCATGGGCTCAGCAAAAGGACTATGTGCTCGGCTGAGTCCCAGGCAAGTGAAAGGATGTAGCAGCTTTTCCAGTGAAAATTGTAATTCCAGCAACAATTATCATTCCAGCATTGACTGGAAAAGGCACAAAATTTGCATATTCCATGCAAAATATTGTCAAAGAAGAAAAATACCCCTAGAAAAGTTCCCCTAGAAGCACTTTTTTGGCTCCACAAAACACCTGTGCATGGACATAACTTTGTTCAAAGCTTTAGTCAAGCTGGTATCAGGATGTCACTGTGAGTGAACAAAGTTGGACATATGCTAAAATGCTTGTGGAACTGGGGGATACATGAGAAAAGTGTGAGTGTGAGCTATGCCACTCTATTTAAAACCACACAACATGCAAGGCTTTTGAGAGACCACATTTCTACTGCCTGTAGTTTTACCCATACCATCTGCTTGACAACCATTAGTGAGACTAAACGAATGGCTTAAGGAAGTGGAAAAATTGTTCTGACTGCTAATGAATTATTTCAGAGATTGTAGTGCCTTCTTCACCTAACTATGGTTTTCAGTGCTCACAATTCAGAGGCTCTGCTGGTCTGACTGTTTGTCTGATCGCTCCCTAACCTCTGCCAAATTATCTGGGTTAAAAAAACCCACCACAGTGTAATACAAAGACAGCAGCTGAATAAGTAAACTGACAGAATTGAGAGGTCAGTGAAGAGCTGCTTTGGGGTAACCTGCTATTCCAGCTCAGCAGCAAATGAAATGGTTCGCAGCTTTGGATACATAGCTGTATTATTTTACATGCATAATTCACTAGGGTGCTTCTTAAAGAAAAGTAAAGCCAAACCCTCACAGAGTTCTAAAATAATCTCTGCCTTCTGTTTGATATGTTGACAGCTTGTTTAGTATTGTGGGATTTTTTGGTCTAAGACCATCCAACAACTGCATACCAGTTTCCAGAGGGAACAGGACAATAGGACATAATTTGATGTAGGTTATACTGTTGTCAATTGATGGCTTTTCAACATGGTATCTTTTATATACTATTAATTCCAGTTTCCATTGTATGTAAAGGATGATTACTTATTTAATGAAGAGACTTCAGTGGAACAGAGTTTTGTCACAAGATAATGGTCTCATGCTGTTAAATAAATGGGAAGGCATTTACAGTAAAATATATACACTCTTTAATTTATGAGATTAGCTTGCCCAAAGAGACAAGCAATGGGATATGAGCAGGCACAAAAAACACACTATCAGAAAAAGAAAATTTACATCTGCTAATAATAAAACTGGTAACACGGAAAGACAACAACTTTGTTGCATCTTATTCTCACATCACATATGTCAATAACTGATTACATCAGTGCAAGTTACATGCATCTGTGGAGAGAAATATATTACCTAATGGTGATTGCTACAGAACTGCAGGATTCAACCCTTCTGTCATTGGACACTGGGTAAATAAAGCAATGAACCATTTTCTGAGATTCATGCCTCTTGGCTTTGGCACCCTCCACCCTTAAGTATGTGTTATTTTGTGCATTCAGCATGTGTTCAGTTCAGAGTGTGATCCTAAGTCTTCTTTAGGTTCTATTTCTATTACCAATATAGATCAATTTGCATATAGGAGCTTCCTAATGTTCCTGAATGTGGTGTTAATATACAGCTATAAAACCAAAGTGTTAATCAGGACTAGTGAGATAAAAGATTTTCCTAAGGGGAAATTGTCAGTTACATAATCAGAATACATTAAAATCTAGTAGACTGCTTGTTTTTAATAAAAAAGAGCAAAATGAAGGGCTGAATTTATAGACAGCAGACAAAGCTCCCTTAAAAATAAGCCTATTAATGCCTCCTGCAAGGTCAGATCAAGGGTGATGAAATGAGAATTGACCAAACACAAGAGCAATTCCCAGCTAAATAAAAAGCCAGATATTCTTTTCTTCACTGACAACAGAAAATGAACATAGAGACAAGAAGGGTTGATCACTGATGCCAAAAATGTACTTTCCATTCTCCGAGCGTTCTAAAGTCTCGTCTTCTATCCATTTTCTATTTTTCATCATATTGCCATTCTCTCTTTTTTGTCAATGACCTTTCTTCAGTCCAACTCAGCTTCTGTCTAATGACCTGAAGAGGCCTTCTTCAAATGCTGGAAAGCTTTAGATTTAAGATCCCCCTCCTTCATTAGAGTGAAAAGTGAACAGCCTCTATGTGCTGGGTGTTAATGAATGTGAAGAAAGATTTTTTTGTATGTGTTTTACACATTATGTTCTTGACTCCTTGAGGTGCTACAATAAATTGCTGCGCTTCATTTACAAGGAGTGATAACAGAAGCAAAATGAGGATCTGGCAGCAAATTACTTCTCAGTTCACCCTGGGTCAGGCTACTGGGGCTAATGAGAAGAGGTGCTCTAATTTTAAACTCCTCCTTGACCAAGCTATTCTTGCATTAATGTTCACTGCTATAAATTGTAAAGTCAAATGAAGGAGCACTGTTGAAAATTAACCAGTATTTTTATCCTTTGAGTACCCAATAGAACATATTTTGGCTTCTAAGCCTGGTGGTTATCAAAGGCAGCACAGCTATACCAGATGCTCCTGCCTCCCTCAGGCAAGATGCTCCCCCCACAAAACACACCACTATTTCTGTCTTTTTTTAAAATGAGAGAAGGAAATGGTACAGGTTTCCAACAAGATTGTAATTTAACTGAAAGAAGAGGTGTTTAAAGCCAGCCTTTTTTTGTGTCCCTTTAACAGAACACTGCACACAGGCATTAAAAGTTGTTCGTTCAGAATTACTCTATCCATTTAATGCTGCTGCATGTTTAAAGAATTGTAATTGTGAATATGGAAGGAGACCCTGTAAATCACTGACCCATTTAGGTCTATAAGCACTTTGTTGCTATAAGCCCAAAGCAGGATTTGAGTAGTTAATGAGAAACTAATGCAGCACCTGCTTCTCTCATGAAACATCTTCCTAAGCCTATATTTTGCCAGTCTAACCAAATACAATACAATACAAATACAAGAGAGAAAGGGAGAGAAAGAGAGAGAGAGAGAAAGAGAGAAGGAAAAAAGAGAAAGAAAAGAGGAGAGAAAGAAAGAGAGAAAGAAGAGAAAGAGAAAGAAAAAGAAAAAGAAAGAGAGAGAGAGAGAAAGAGAGAAAGTCCAGGATTCATAGTAGGGGAGTTATGCATCTTTGAAAAGCCCAGTTCCAGATATTTATCACTGGATTTTTTATTGATAACTTGGCACTGACTGAAACAACATTAATATATTTAAAACTTATATCAATGACATGGCATTCAGTTGTTGTGTGATATGTTGTCCTGGTACATTCTTCCATGAAATTGCTACATAACATACAAATTAACCACACTACCCTACTCTAATCATTGTAATCAGTTATGTTTTCATGTGTACATTACTAATATATAAGGTTGTTGTAGTTCTTGTGTGTGGTTTAATTGCTTGTTTTTGCATATCTTGTGTGATTGATGATGTTCTAGAAATCTTTTCCCCGAAAGGAGACTTTCTAAATTACTTTGTTTAGATGCTAATGATTGTATTTCATTAGTGGCCCTCTCATCCAGAATCATCTTTAAATGAATGAATATGCCATAATTAAAAATCTGAATTATGAATTACTTTGAAAGGAGACAACATTGTCCCGATTTCCCACTGCGACTCAGTGTTATTTCAATTATGTAAATATGTTTAATCATTCCCCTTTTGTTTTTCTAATTATTTAATATTAATGTTGCTTTACCCCTTTATTGCTACAAGAAGGGATATGGCATCTTAAATGAGAGTACTTAGACAAGTGATACACAGATGACTAGATTCAAGCAGACATTTACCAGAATGCATAACCCATTTCAAAAACAAACATGCTATTAACATTCATACTAATATAGCAACACTAGCAGTAATTGCACTTCATGCATGTTTTGTCTTTATAAACCTAATGTATTCACAATGTACAATCTCCAATCAGTTTTCTTATCAAACTTAAAATCCATTTGTACAACTTTAAATTCTCTTCCAGTGCAGATTTTACGTAATGAGATTTCTCTGCCCATGAACTGCACTTTTTCAACAGTTTAAAAAACAAACATACTATAAAGCATCTGGACTTGAGATGTTTTTTTTCTGGCCATTACAGCCAGTTCCATTTTAGAGAGCCAGCAAGTAAGTCCTTTCCCGTGAGTCTAATCAATAGGAAAAAAATTGATGCTCCTGAAGATTCATGCAGAATACAGCACTTGTATCATAAGTCACAAAATCAGAGGACTGTGGAACTGATATCTGTAAAACTATCAACACCATAAATCCACATAAGGAGCTATTCACACTATACAACTGACAATGGGAGATAATCAGAAAATATTTATACTTCATGTAGATTTTCTCTGAGTTTCTAACTAAATGTAATTATACTTTAAAATTTAATAATTGGTCAATTTTATTAGAACATCCTGAAATGGAATTCTTAAAACTACAGCTTTTCATTCTTGATTAATAGTAGCAGCATAAGCTTAAAACATTATTTAAAATATTTTTGTTTGAAAATAATATGAAACCTAGCCACAGGAGACAAAGAAATGTGAGTTTTCTTCCCACACTACTTAAAAACCACTGCAGCACTGTGAAAAAGTGGAAAACTGTTAATGGGAGGTAGTGCATCAATTTTAATTATCAGCAACAGCCATAAAATTTCTTTAATACTCAAAAATCTATGTTTTTAAAAAGAACTTTTACATTTTAGCAGCCACCAGGGTCAAAAAGCATTATGAAGTGGGCATGAATGTTATCAGCAAAAACATCTCAGCAAAAACATCCTGCCACTCCAGTTTGTGTTTATTACTCTCTGCTTTGCAGTTTTTGCAAAGCAGATTCAATACTTTCAATTAACTTTGCTGCTCTTTCAGCATCTGAATTGCACTTGGGTGATTAAATATGAATAACAAAAAAAAAATTGGTAACACCTATATGCTAGTTTTAATAATTTTTGCAAATAAAGAATGTCATAGACAAAAGAGAGGGGGGTCATTTTCCATGGACGGCAGGCCATGCATTGGTGTAACCACAGGGGTGGGCTTCATCGAGCATCTTGCTCTTGCCACCTGAATGCAGGTCCTGCGTGCAGATTTGTGCATTTTGCCAGACACATCCACACCTCTAGTCAGTTCAGCAAGTTCTGTCATGACATGTGCTTTTGTGGATACTTATTTTTTTTGTCAGTAACTTCCTGCATAGTCATCTTCAGTGCCACAATCATTTTCAATCAAAAAAATGATATGAGGTATCAGCTGCAATTGTCATTCTATTAGACGTTGTTGTTGTTGATACACTTCATTTCAGTTACTAATTTAGAGAAACTAACAAAAGTAACCTTTGAGGCTTTCTGCATACCCATTCCAGTAAACTACCTTTTCTACTGAGATAAGTTTCTTTTGAGAGAAGATACTTTCCAGAACAAGTTAGAACAAAAYGCAGAAGAGGAGGAAAGAGAGAAAAAGATATCCAGACTTTTGTGGGCTGGTATGTTAAACGTGAATAAAGTAAACAGCAAGGAAGATTAGCCTGACAGCCTCTCTTTTATACATTAAATTTCTCAAAAGGCAGTTTAACTTTAAAAATTAGAAATGGCAATTGCTACATATAAATTCAAAGTCTCTCTCTTGGCCTAGCACAGGGGAAAAACCCAACAAAATCCCAAACTATAATGCCCCTCTCTGTCCTCAGGATTCTTAAATATGCAAATAGTTTTTCCACTTAGGATCTCACAGACACAGACCTGGTCAGAGCAAATTACCCAAACAGTTTGCATTCATCAGAGAGGAAGAGAGAGATGAGGATGCAGATAAAACCAATGAATGTAGACATTTTGAACAAAATCCTGCCATTTTACAGAGGAGATTATCTTCCACTCTGGTTCTTTAGTCAGAGGATAGGTAGTAGAAACTTGTTTTCTTCTTATAAGATAATGATGTGAGGTGAAATGTTGGATAAAACCTGGCTTCACTGAGGTGAATGACAAGTTTTTCATTGACTTGAATGGAATCATTTTGTCTCAGGGGATTTATTATGTATGTCATGCATTGAGTGTTTTTTGTACAAATACTAACTAGCCTTTTAAACAAAGTTATTATTTAATGTTCAGTATTATTTGCACAGTCTTTCTTCAGCATGGTCATACAGAATTAATAATCTCAAATAAACYGATGAGCTAGCATATCAATTATAATTCAATTTTAATATATTCATTTCTTGAAAAAATGTTTCCTTTTTTACATTTTAATTAAGACAGACATAGTGCACAAAATTACCATATGGAATATTATTGTATGAAATATTAAATGTTCTTGATCCCCAAATAAAATATAAAGATATATGAAATCTTACTCTTGGGTTAAATACTTGCAGCCTCGTCCCTTAGATGCCCCAAAAGCACCATCCGTGATTCTATTACAGCCTTTTCCCTGTCAAAACTCTCATTGCTCAACATTTAGGGCCAGACTTACAACAGAACCCAGACCATAATACAAAACTCAGGCAGTCTTCAGGTGCCAGACTTCAAGACTGCACTTAAAAAAAATCCCAGCCCAGCAGCCAATTCTGGGAGCACCTAATGGAGTTGGGCACTTCCTGCATAAATGAAAACCTTGCAGAATGTCACAGTTCTTCTCTACATCTTGAATACCCCTGCTCTGCACAGCTTAGTGACTAGCMCCCACCTCTGCCCCCTGAGTCCGAGGCAGCAGAAAAAATAGTGCCACAATGCCCTGGTTCAAGGGTACTAACTGCAGCCTAGCACACAGTGACAAGACCAGGCAGCTCCCAGAATATAACTGAAAAAAAAGTGGTGTCTAACCTCTACATAACAGCTGGGTGGTTGGAGCACCAAAGCCTTTGGTGTTAGGAAGTGCAAGCACACTGTATCCACCCCAAAAACTCTGCTCTCTGGGCTGAATGCATTGGGAGAAAAAGAGAGGCAAGGCAGTCTCCTTTGGCTGAAGCCGGAAGGCACCTCAAGAGGTCATTTAGCCTGTTTCCCATCTCCTGGCAGTATCAACATGATTTCATGTTATGTTTGTCTTGCCAAAGCTTTCCTGGCAATGTTATCTTTGTAGACACGTATTTACCTTTGGAACAGCTCCAATCTTTCCTGGGTGTCAATCTTCTACCAGAAGGGGATATTACAGGCATCCCAATCCCTCCACCTCCATTTGCAGCATATTGTCATCATTTTTGGCCCCTGCTCAGGGCTATTTTTAGCAGCTGCTTGAGTGCCACACTGAAATGAGAATCATGGCAGAGTGGTCAGTTGCCTGGGTGAGTCAAAGCAACCTTTCCATCGTGTCTTGGGCAAGGACTGATACTTTCAATCGTGAATAATAATACAAATAATTAATAATGTTATGAATGATACTGGTTCTTACAAAAGTAAGAAAGGGTAAATGGCAGGACCGTCAAATCACAACATTAGCACAATATACAGAAGCTGAAAATGCAGATAAACCAATAGCAAACAGTGTTTTGGTTATGCTTCAGCATTTTGGATTTATGCAGAGACTATCACTGAACTAGCTGGAGAAACTCTTGTCCTACCCTTAGCGGACATAAAGAACTGACTGCCATCCTCTTCATAACAATCCGTGACATAATGAAAGAATTGCATCCTTTTCCCTTTTGTGCTCCCCTTTTTTAGTGTAAGCTGATCCAGACACGTTCTCCACACAGTTTAGAAAATATGACCTATTTACCATTCCTGTGGCTTTCCTCTCCAGTTACCAGCTTTGTTCTTGAAGCACCATGTCCAAAACTGAACACAGTACACCCACTGAGTACAACAGAGTAATCATCTCTCATGTACACACACTGACACTTTTATTAATATCTTTCAGAATGAAATCTGCTTCTTTTGCTGCAGTGATTCCTCCAAATCATTTCCAATTCTAAAGCTGTTTATAATCCTCCGCAAATGATGTTTTAAATGTGTAATGTTTTTTCTGTCCTCTGCTTCACTGAAAAAGTATCAGGTAGGACAAGGGCTAGGATGGGCCACCTCAAAGCTCCACCTGAAGCGTCATCCAACTTTGACCATGCACCACTGGGACCATTTTTTTTAAACACTGAGCACATTGACTTTCTAGTGGTTTCATCTGGATGATATTTGCTACTGATTAGGAAAAGAGGCAATTCGAGAATATCAGGGCATATCTCATCTACTGCTTCCTGCTTCTACTTCAGGCCAGTTATCCTGATAAAGAAACTAGATTGATTTGACATAATTTGATCTTGGCCAATGTTAGTTGTTTTAAGCATCTTTCTGTTTGCCAAATGATTATACATTTTTTCAATAATTTGTTCCAGCATCTTTTTTAATATTAAAGTTAGGTTTCTCCTCTTGCATGTTCTATTTTTCTCTTTGTAAAGACAGATGTTATGTTTGCCTTTCTCTGATCCCTCAAAGCTATGGATAAATTGATGAATTAACACACAGGCTTCTTCAAAAAGGAATAAAAAATGCTCACTGTAGAATAGTCACTGTCACAGTTCAGTCACACCTAAGTTTTATGCTTACCTGGACAAACAGCTTTCCCTCACTGCTCCCCCTCTCCCTGAAAGCTACTATTTTTCTTGCATAATGAAAGAAGAAGAATGGCCAAAGGATCTGTTAAAAAGTATCAAGTGAAATATGCCCCACCAAAGATCATTTAAAGAACATTTAGCTTATTAGACTCCCTTCTGGTTTGTTTCCCGAAGGTCCCTTGGAGGCGGCAGGGAGCAGACTACGAGCTCTCTGAATCCTTCTGGTCGATCACGGCCAGCTCCCTGACTTCCCTTTCCCTGACAGCCCCTCAGGCACGAACAGGAGCGTCCTGGCCCACGCCAGATGTATGTGCGATTAAGTGACAACGGTTGGGTAGGATTATAGGAGCTCTTCTGATGCAATGGATAAAGCTAGTCTGACTCCTACTTGCAAATGGGTTTTTCTCAGTTCAAAATTCTTAAGTTAACCATGAGGAAAATATAAGGTATAGCTATCTCTGGTTCATTTTTTAACAAATCTATCACTCTGGACAACATGGAATGACCGGCAGTTTCACTAGTAAGAAGTATCACCGCTAGCACGGCCCGCTTTATAGCAAACAGTGGTTTTTTTTCAGCAAAAACTGAACTCCATCACAAAGATGCTTTCATCTCAATCTGAAACAGAAAATTAACATTAACAGGCATACAAGAGGTTTTTAATAGAAAAAGTTTCTAATTGCTCATAGCTTTTTCTTCAGCTGCTAAGAATATTAAAACAATCAAAACAACAAAATCTTTAACCTGAACACCACAAAAAAATCTAATTTAACTCTACCTGCCTCACCAAAGCATTTGAGAGTGATTTGAACAGACAGGATTCTGTGGTAGCATGAATTCCTTAAAATTCTTTTGGATCTGAAGAAGGAATAAGTCTCAAATGATTTGTTAAGTGTTTCTGACAAATAGCAAGTAAGTTATAAAAAAAGATATCCAGGGATGCAAAATATGAAGAAGCAGTCTTATTTTAATCTTTTGGGTTATCTGATGCCTTTTAACGAATTACTAGAATTATGTCAATTTCGAAGTCAGAAAGCCATTTCCAAATGATAAGTCAAATTCTTTCTTGGAAAATATTGGAGTATTCCAGTTTCTTTTCCTCATTTTTGGTCCAAAATTTTCACCAGATTTAAGCTGTTTTTTCTGTTTCTTTCTTTGTGTATGTGTTTGTTGCTCTTTCCTCCTCTACGTAATGCCTTTCCCAGCAATTTTAATGATCGAGTAAATGCTAATACTAAAGACAAACCACAGAATGGTAGAAGTAAAGAGGGATTCCCACAACTGTGATTTTCCTTATGCCACTGCAGCGTTATTTTGGTTTCAGTGAACAGCCACATTTAACAGACAGGCTGACTAGAAGTCAAAAATCTAGCATAGATGTTTGCATTGTAGTGATTTACACAAAACTGGTACTGGTAAGAGCTAGCCAGTTCCCTGCCTCCCTCAGTGCTTGCCAGTCAAGCTTCGGACCTCTGCTTTCCCTGATGCCATGAATTTTGCATTTATTTCTGCACAGTAGATGAGCTTCCAAGAAAAGGAGAAGGAGAGCCTCACGTCTCTCAGGGGTTAAGTCACTGTCCTATGAGATGAGAGCATTTGCATCCTCAGCCCGAGGGGCAGTTAAACTTTGTCATCTAAATTAATGCTCTGAATCATTAGCACATTTTAAGACAACACAGCTATTAATTCATTTTTAGATATTTCCATCAGGACTTGAGACTCTATTGCTAATAGGTACAATAGGTAACTTTCCCTGCTATCTGAAAAGAGTGTCAGTGTCTATGTGCCAGGAAGAAAAGTCCCCAGCTTCTCTAGTATTTAGCTTTTGTTAATACTGGACAAAATTGGAGGACTCCCTTTACAACCCTCTACATCAGCTTTAAACTTATAGATTTCTCCTTCCGATATGGTTAAAAGAGAACTCAAATGAGACTAAGTGCCTAAGGAAAAGGGAGAGAAGGTAGGAGAGAGCTGAAGTTAATAATGGTATTGCTATTACTGCTGTTGTTGTCTGAGCTTTAATAGTGTCTCAGAAGAAGCTAAAGAAATGATGCTTTCTTCCCCAAACAGTTTATGGACAAGCAAAAAAAGAATATGCAAGGTGCATTGGAAAGGTCAGAGATAGAGATTATTAGGATTTAAATAATTTGATTGCAACTTGAAATCTCCATCCTGAAGGAAGAGATGAGATTTTTTTTTTTTTTGTCCAGAGTTAGGACAACACATGTTGAATGATTATTTTTTCTCCAAAATTAAAACTCTTAAAAAATCTGATATGAAATGCCAAAAATTTGGAAATTTCTAAGTGAAGGATAATATTTTCAGAGTCTTGAAATTCCATTACAAAAACATTTCATATTGTATCAGCTCAGCTTAAATTGCCTTGTATGCATTGCCCTCTGGGAAAGAGACTTTGCAAGCCTGCTCCTCTTTTCTCCCAGGGAGCAAGGAGAGAGCAGGAGAAATGTATGCACCCGAAGTCATGAAATTCATAGGGACATAAATTCAGGAGAGATGTAGCTCTCCCGCAAGCTGATGCAAGAGAGAGCTAGTGGGGACCTGAACATCGATTCCTTAAAGGCAATTTGCTGTGAAGGAAATTTAGGTTCATATTTTATTGAATCAACATGAAACAGAACAAACATTCTGCTTAAAGTCAAACCAACTCTAGTTAAAACATTTAGTTAAATTAAAAACATTCAACAAAAAAGATTTTCCAGTGAAAAACCTCCATGCTGTAGAAACAGTGTTTTCCATTAGTAGATCATTCCAAAGGAAAACCCATACCCAGATCTATTTATTTTATTGTTTCCCCCTCTAGTCATAATAAGACAATGTTTGGGATTTGCTGAATTGTTTCCATTAGGTGGAGAAGCTTGTGATCTGAGTCAGATTTTTTTTGCTTTTTATATACAAAGAATGTACATAACATTCTGCTTCCCCGAACACAATAGGGACAGACAAGAAGCAGTTCATCCGGGCACAATTCCAAACTCGCCTTTTCAGGCAGCAATCTGCTCAAAAGAAGCTCAGCTCTTCTCAGGGCCACAGTACCAGCACTGCTCTGAATGCTCCTGCCTTTCCCTCTGCAGCTCTTGGCTTTCTGCTTCCAGCACACACGGCTGTTATTATACCCAGTGCCCTTTCTCTGCCTTCATAAACAATTCCCCCTGCCCCCTCAAAAACACCTTAATTCTTCAAAGATAGTTTTTCTGCAGTGTATCTAACTGTTTAGTGCTTTGGTCAGAGACATTGCTTATTTCATTGTGCGATTTCATGAAAGAGTTTTGACTGCTTTTTCCGGTCGGCTAAAATTAAGTGAACCAGCATGCCAAATAGTTACAGCTTGGTTATGATTGTCCAGTAATGAAAGATAAGCTTTCTAGAAGCCATCACCTTCAGTGCCACAGACCTTCTCACTGTCCAAGTGGACTATGGAATCRATACTCCTTGTAGAATACACCTCCGATTTATCCTCAATAAATTAAGGATGTCGGTGTTTCTTAGTCTAAACGTCCTCTTCCCCTGGCATTGTTTCTTGAATCATGCTTAGCCTTTTAGTGATGCCCACAGCAGAATGAATAAGCTTCATCAAGTGATTATAAAATGTTTTTTTTTTCCAGGTACACAATTTAGGAATCTTTACTGCTGCTTTTAGGAAATTATAACAAGTCAGCCAGGCAATAAGTCAGCCAGGCAAGGAGAGACAAACAAATTAAGCAGCACAATAGAAGCTTTTATTAAGACAGCTTGAGGAAGAGACAAGGTCCATCTTGCACACTACCTGGTGATGTTCTTGCATCCAGTTGCTATGAGGGGTTTTGGAAATCAGCTATTACAATTCAGAAAAGGTGGAAAGATAGTCAGAGCTCTTGGGTTTGTATGCCCCTGCAAAGTGAAAATGAGAACAGAAAAGGCGGAGTCCTAAGACCTCCTACCACCCCCGCTGGAGTAGGATGGCAAAGCTAAATAGCCAGCCTTACAAACTAACTGAGATGCTGAAACAGCTAAAAAAAGATTTTGTTTAATAAATAATATAAGATTGTGTTCTCTTCTGTATTTGTTTCCATGATGGTAGATTCCATATGATTTACCCCTTACCTTAATAGAATGAAGTAAATTGATCTTTTTAACCTTAAATATTGTAATAAAGCTGGACCTCCCAGTAGCACAGGGTGTCTTGTTCACACGTAGAAAATGGATGTTCCCAAAATGTGCACATCACTCCTGCAAGGGAATGAATGCTAGGTTTGCAGAGAAAAATTTTATTGTCAAAGCTAGCCAAAGCTTTGTTGGCAAGCAGCAGAAAAATGAGAGGGACAAGAATTTAGTGACTTCAGGTTCTTCAAGAAACTCTTCCTTGGATTTTAACAGTATGGAGCTTTCTCTTAACAGCTTCTCACTTTAAAAAGGGAGAAGAAGCAGGAAAGGGAAGATCTTTCTTCCCCTTTCATCATGAATCTCATTCATATCCAGTAGTTCAAACTCCAGCCAATGGCCTTTTTTTTCTTTTTTTTAATTTTGGAAATTGGTTTAGCCTGGGAGAAGGGAAAAATGTGTATGGAGATGAGGAGGCAAGTTATTGGGAGAAGGCACTACCCCACTATCATTCTTAATAGTAGGTATCATTGAACCAAATTTAAAGAAAATAACCATTTCCAGCAACACCCAAACCATCATCTGAAATAGGTAAAGCAAACATGATCTATCAGCCATCACAGAGCAAACAACAATGTAATCTCATTAATCCCTGATTTGATATTACACAAATTACAAAGCCCATTTGTCCATTCTGTATTTCCACCTTGCTTGCTAACAAAATCAATGTTCACTCCAAATGAAAGATGCAACAGGGCCACAGAATATGTTGAAGAGTACAATATTTTCTGGCGGGCAGTAGTGCTAAGAACGACATCTCCATCAGAAGAGGGCAGTTTGAAGGCCACACTATTACAATCTCATTGCAATCAGTGTTTTTAACAGAAGTCCTTGTTCCAGCCCTTCCCATAAGATGGCCCTGACCACCCAACTGAGTTAGCGTATTGGGAGCTACCAGCAGAGCATACATGGATTCACTGCAGGGAGAGGGGAAGGAGCATACCAGGTCCCTGCCATTCATGCTACCCAGCAGGGTATGCATCCTCTCATGCCATGCCACTCTCATGGCTGGGCACCTAGGCAGTGCCCAAGTTCAGACTGAAGTTGCAATGATTGCACCTGCTGCTTTCCTGCCCCAGGCGGTATTTCCTCTGCATTGTGTCAGCAGTAAGAGAATCTGGTTTGCTATCTAAAGGCAATGTAAAATTCAGGCCAAAGCATAGAGAGGTAATGGTATAATGAGTGTTAAATCATATAATCAAGATTGCTTTTGCTCTGGCAATGTGCCATGCATATCACTGCCATTTGATGGCAATCTGTCATTTACAATATTGGCATTATTTCTTCCCATCTTGTAAGCCTTTTTTTTTTTTTTCAAATGCTACAGAGTGATGTCATATGAATAATTTTCAAGTTTGACACCAGCCTGGGATCTGGTACATTTGTGTACTCTTTCCACCAGTGTTAGCAACAGTATGTGCTGTGCTAAACTAAACTTTTGGCATAACACCATACTCAGCTTGTTAAAATTAAGTCCATTATATACAGAACCAACTGGCTAAATTATACCAAAAGCAACTAAATAAATCTGTGCATTCCAGCATCTGCAAAATATTCTTTTGGGAAATCTATCACTGTAGATTACTTAAAGAGTTTTCAAACTATAATGAGGGGCAGCCTAGTTAGGGTCTAGTGTACAGCGTCCTTCAGGGAAAGAGATCCTTTCTATATGTTTGGGAACTTGCTTATTAGTTGCCAAGAGAGAATGTTACATTCTATTAAGACAGAAAGAGAGATTCAAAAACATAAAAAGTTAAAGATTGTTTCTCTCTTATGGAGATGTATAGCACTACTATTATAAAAATAAATGGGGAAACTCCCATACAGTATTTGGGTAAAACATTTGCCTGAAATGCTGGCAATGTTCTGCAAATACTGATGATGATTAAACACCCAATTATTATTGTTTGTATCACATCCATATTTGAAAACTCTAATTAAGAACACAGCTCCACTGAGTTCAGTGCTGTACAAATACATCAGGGGAGAAATTCCCTTTCCCCAGTCAGTCTGCAATCCAAATAGCAAATGAAAAGTAGAAAGGGAAATAAAACAGAAAATAAGATGACTTACCCAAGGAAACAAAGTAAGTCATTAGTAGAACTGAAAAAACAAACACACACAATCTTAGTGCTCTGGCTGCCAAACCCCACTGTTTCTACTCAAATCATGAAACACATAAGCCCAAATGACTCTGTTTACCCATGAACATTTCATCCTTCTCTTTCTCCTTTTGCATGTCCCTGTCTCTATTTGATTTAAAAATCAACAGAGTTATCTGAAAGTAATTCAGATATTCTGAGAGGTACAGAGATCCTTTCCATATACCACAACATAAAACAAAAGTTAGCTCCTCCTGTATGTATAGATATATTTTATTTGAGATAACACAGTACATAGTACTGTAAGCTCCCAAACCAAAATCAAACAAAACGTGATGATGATCACAGCAGTGTCTCAAATAAAGGACTGAAGAGGTCACTGAAAAAAAACAGGGGATGAGATGGCCACAGATACCTCAGGCCGAAGAGAGCGCCCTTGTACTGATGTTTGGAAGAAGACAAAAGGATGCTCTCAGAAAAGGAGGTTCCTAGATGCAAGGAGGCACTGATCCTGCCATAAAATTGGGCTAGAGTTAGAGCGAAGAGCAAGATTATCTCAGCCAACCTCAAAAACAGACTGAGCAACAAAGAGGAAGGAGGAGTGTCATTCCCTGTGGCTTCACATCACTTTAAACTGTGTTTCTGATAGCTCCTGCCACATCCTGAGTACTCGCCTGGGGTCAAGCGCACCAGTTAACTCTGGCTGCAGCGCCCCAATGCACCGCATCCCCATGCCGGCGTCGGCATCGCACACGCAGCCCTCCCAGTACCAGTATCGCCCAGGTAACCAGGGCACAGCTGCAGCAGCCGTTCCCATCACAGCCAGCCACAACCGTCTGGCAGCACTTCCACATGTTTCTCTGCTTTTTAATAGGTAAATAAAATCAATAATAAAACAGGAATGGTATACGGACCTCTGTGAATGCAGTGTGACATCCATTTGGAAGAGAACTTGCAAGAAATACACAACTCATGGACAGAGCTGACAGGGGTGGCAGGAAGATCTGCTGCAATACTGGGATGAAAATAATCAGCAGGTAACCACACTTCCTGTGGCATGCTTTCTGACTTCGACAGAAGAGCAAAAAATGTGTAGGTAAATGCTTTTGGCCAAATACAGAAAATTCAGATGTGAAAATGTTGCCACTGTGACTCATATCAGCATTCACCACTGGGGATGGGGCTTCATGGTCTCAGTAGAAGGTGGTTTCCCTTCTGGCTGAAACATCCATCACTCCAGGCCTTGATAAGGTGTGTCCTACAGAAGTGAGCCAGATAGGGAGTCCAGCTCAGGGAGAAAAGTAGACACCCAAATCACAATTTCCAGGTGGGAATTCCTGTAACTCTTTGGATACACAATTTTGGTAGTAAGCTAAGGTTTTTTACTTCAACCACAAGTGCAATTTTTTTAAGTTATTTTGAGGTTTTGTTCAACTCAAGCCTCAAGAACTTCAGTCACAGCTGAAATAAAAAGGTACCACCTCAAGCCCTTGGTTTGGGCTTTGACATGTTCAGGTTTTCCATAAAATCTCAACATTTTTAAGGAAAGTACATACTATGAACAGAAAAAATCATTTTATCATTGAATATCCTATTTGACACTGAAGAATTGTTCAAACCATGCAAAGAATAATTATTTCCACTCACTATGTTATTCACACCAGTTTATGTTTGCATCTGATTGCAGTATTCATAGACAGTTCAGCCTCTGCAACTGTGTTTAAAGAAACTAGAAACTTAAAGAATCTCTGAAAAACAGCACCTTTTTCTTCCATTCCCTCCCTTCCTGCTGAAATACACCTGGCAGGTCCTCCAATCTAAGATGTTCACCTCAGAAATCTTTTTACAGAAGGATCACGTGATAACTTGCAATCAATCCTGACTCCAGTTTTATTGCACAGTTACAGCTAAGCTGTACTCAGGACCAGATCAAGGGATAAGAAAAAGGTAATTTTCCTGTCACCCTTGTTATCCATCCACATCTTTCATGTAGTAAAAAGCAAGAAGCTAATTCAGTCCTCAGAACAACTTAGAGAAGTTTTTCTGAATTACTTATTTGCAACAAGCTTCAGAAGGCTGTTCCATCGGACTATGGGCAACCAAAGTGAAGCAGCGGTCTGAGCTCACCTCTCCTCACTGCAATAGGCCATATGCAGAAGGAAGGAGTAAATAATGGCAGATCCGTGAAAAGTAACCACAGGAGGGACCAGAATCTGTTATATAATCCTGCAGAAAAGGTCAAAGGTGTGCCTAAAACATATGAGAAGATCAAACAGTTGTTTCCCTCTGTGATGGGCTATCTATTTTAACTTCTGATCCTCAGATCACTACAATGGTATCTTAAGGATAAACAGCAGGACTTAACTATTTCTGCAGGGGAAACAAGTATTTGCAGTTCCAGCTACTACTAAAATTTTCTGTGTAAGTAGAGATGCCCTCCAAACATTTTCATGACATTACCATGACTGTTTCCATGATTCCCAGCCACAGTGCTGGGATCTCTGAGTTTCCTCCTTGATGTCCCCTGGTAAAGGCACACTTTCCTGTTCATCTGTGACTCCAGCTGATGGTGGAAGCTTCCTAAGAGACCCCAGAAAGCATGAGGGTCGACCCCAGAAAGAGGAAGCAGCCACCAGCACTTGCACAAGAGCTCCAAAGAGCCCAGCAGTGCTGCAGATCATAGTGCACCTCTTTGCTGTCAAAACTCCGTAGTTTGGAGATTGGGCTGATTGCCTGCATAGGTAGAAGGAGGGCTCAGAGCTGAAGAAAGCAATAATTCAAACAGTTTGCAAACATTTTGGTGGTCCCACATACTTTATGCCTACTAATGACATTGGAAGCAGGGAAGTTGTCCACTGAACCTATGGTAGTCTATTAGACTTCTGACTTAAATACATTAGCTGTGGCCAAAGTGACAAATCCGGGCAGAAGCAGTTGAGCAGTCAGCAGCCAAGATAAAGACAGCCTGCCCCCTGGCAGGCAAGCTTCACTAGATACAAACACAACTCCGCAAAGATAAATACATCAGCAGGTTTTCTGGTAAAGCTGGTGAGCACCATTTAAGCAGCACCAACTGGCTAATCAGGAACTGAATTAACAGATCCGACAAGAGTTCTGCTGCTTGGATTATATTGGCTGCGAAAAGAGAGGGACACATATGCTATTCATGAAGGTGTACATGACCCACTTAGACTTGCTGCCCACTTTCCACCCCCTCAAATGCCACCAGCCTCCTGGAGATGTTTTACCTATAACAGACGGGATTGCTTCTAACATACAATTTAAATCATTTAAATTCCAAGAAAATGTATCACTTTTAGTTCATTATCTAAATCTCAGCACTAACCAAGCCTTAATTCATCAAAAATGTTCCACAAGAGAGCCAGATAGCAGAGAGAGGCATTTTAGGTATGGTTTTAGATAATCAGCCTCCTTTATCACAGTCTGAGATTCTGCAAGCATTACTTCATCTTTATTGCGCCTGAAGCTTTCGTTTTCCAAGATGGTTTGATCCTTTTTGTGGAGCCTCTTCAGCTGCAGAAAGCTTTGGTTTGCTTTCCAGTTCAGGTTCCCGTCTGCCACTTCTAATCCTCATTTTCATTCTTGCCAGTTAGTCATCTGATCTCTTTGATCCTTTGTAGCAAGCCTTGAACTCTGTTTTTATTCAGATTAGAATCCAGTGTCAAGAAGTAGTGTTTTCTTTTCCCTGTGGCTTTGCAGCCTTTAGCTTGTTTAAGCTTGTTTTCTCCTTCCCCAGTTTTCAGTTGCTTCAACTATATTTTCTGTGGTTTCAGGCTATATTTCTGAGCAACATACAGCATTGGTTACTATAGTTATCAGTCTCTCTGTTGACACAATTGCAATTGATTAACAACTTTCATTTCTTCTCTCTCTTTTTCAATTCCTAAATGTTGGTTAAGCAGTATAAAGGCAGCTGTGCCCAGGTATGAAGCACAGAGAAAAGCTGTAACTGGCACTCTTTGGACTGTCACAGCCAATATGTATGTGCCCCTTGTAGATGCTCAGGAAACTGGGGTCTTCACTGGACCCACATTTATTGGAGTGGGTGATGGCCCCCTCAGTCTCTCTGTTCTCTCACATGAAGCTGGAGTATGTCACTTCAAAATCCTTCAAAATTCATGTCAGCAGAGGACCCCAGAGTGAGGATCAACATGTCATGGAACTGCTTGCAGCATCTCAAAGCACCATGATAGGACAAATGATCACTCTGCCTTCCCCGTGTGGGTGCCCAAGTACATCACACTGCAAATGACTGACAAGCACAATTCATTTGACTCACAGGAGGGAGGACGATGCTTGTTTCTAGCATAGGTCACCTGACTGAAGATGCTTGTGGACAGTAGGATCTCTTCCTCGGTGTACAGTAATAATTATGGAACCTTGATAGCCGAAGCAATCATCTTATCACTCCACTGGGATTCAACAGAACATTTCTCAGGGGTCCCTTCTGCAGAGGGAAGAGGATTTTCTAATTGAAACCAGTGAAAACAAGTAGTTGAGTGGGGATAAGGAGGTACAGGCTTATGAAGTGACACAACTGCCACAAGGACCAGTGTTAACTGCTGGGTCCCTGGAGAGGATGTCATTGGACAAGATGCCAAATGCTCTATCCAGATATATCTCTTTTCCTTAATTTATTGGTATAGACAGACAGTGATGTTGGAATTAGTACCAAGATTTCCTTCTCATCCATCACACTGCAGTGTAGTCTGTATCTCCATGCAAGGGAGCAATGGAGGATGTGAAGTCTTTAGTTGTGGAGCAATACAATGTTCTCAGTCCTCTTTTTGAAGGATCCCACATGTTTTTTAGAACTATGTTTATTTTCCATCAGAGTCTCCCTCATGGTACTGCACTTCAATGTCATGAGCCTGGGTATTGGTTTGATGTTACCAGCACAGCAGTTATTAGCATCAAATTAAAAAATATTGAGATTACTAGCTTTAAGGACCTTAAGTCAAGTATATCTGAATTTTTGCATCCTCAGACAGAAAGACCAGCACACTGAACACTTCGATGAGACCTGACTTTCTGTAATACATGAATCCCAAGGGTTTTCAATTTGTCATAGGAGCTGTCATGGGTGGAAAACATTACATCCAATTGGACAGGGCTGTCAGACACACACACACAAAAAAATTCTTTTAAAAAATAATCATTTCAGATAAGAAAAGAAGAAAAGCTCTTTATGGCACCTTTCTACAAAAACACGAGTTTTAAAGTTCTCAAAAAGGGTAAGTTGAGCACTCATTGAATTGCATCTTAAAAGAGCTAGGGAAGAGCTCTTCTTTATAGCCTCACATGGAAGCACAGAAGTCAGGGAATACACAAGTTCTCAAAAGACCCTGCTATTCAGAAGTCTGTTTTTTCATGTATTAAGCATACATGTGCCACTGGATCCATGCTAACATGCCCTCAAAGAAGACAATACATTCCTCAAAACAAAAAAGAGTTCACAAAATGATTAACAACATACAACCTGAAATTTTATGCCATGAAACCATGAATATTCTGATTTTAAGCATTATCAACAAAGTTTAGGGACTGCTGAGCTACAATATTCCCTTAAGCACAGCTGATGAAGAAGTCTTAGGACAAGGAATCATTGTAAGAGTCCTTCAGAACAGTCATTTTCTCCATGACAATGAAACATCTGCCCATCCAATAAACTCCAGCACAACTTCTCCTTCAGACTCTTCCTGTTCCATGGATTAGGGAACGTTTGGGACACTAGTATTGACTTTATAGCCTTTTCACTCTGATGTTCTGGCCAGCCATGTAAGCACTGACTCATCATACAGCTTTCACAACATGTCCAAGACATCTCAGGTGTAAGCCATGGTTGGGAAAGAGTGCAGAATTCTTGATAATTGTAGTTTTAAATTTTCTTAGGAAATACTCTAAGAAGAAGGTGGTCTTTTTTCTCTTGGTCTGATCTTTTAGGCATTAACTGCTATCCTGGTTCCCTATTGTTGCAGAGTTTTCTTTTTCCTAAGCCTCTTTCTCTAATGAATACATTTCATGCATTTCTTACCTGTACAGATCTACTCAGCCATTTGTTGCCATGGTTTCCTTAAATGTTTCCATGTCTGCCCTCTCCTGTGTTCCACACCATACAATTTTAAAGTTTTGTAAGCCAGGGTTTTATTTATTGACATAAGTTCACTTAAGTTAACCAGAGACCTGTGCCTTTGAAACCACAATATTCATATTTTACTTTTTGATTTAGCTGTTTTATATGATTTAACAGAAAACAAATGCCTGCCTTCTACAGCATTACTTCATTGCAACTCAAAAACATTATGAAATAAGAAAGACGCATACAAAGAGTAAAGGTTACATAACTAAAACCCAGCTTTGCCTAATTCCTTAAAATTATTTTTTTACAAAAAAACATGTTTAAGTATGATCTTCCAAATTCCTATGCCATCTTCACCTCCACTAAGATCTCCACACTGCTTAACAAAGAGGTGGTAAAGTGCTACATCCAGCACTTATGTCTAAAACTTGTATCTAAAATGTACAAGAGTTTAATGAGATTCTGAAATATGAGATTAAATAGGAAAAACATGAAGGACAGTGTACCTACCAAGTCCATGTTGCTGTTCTTCCATATGCTCATTCTGCATTCAACTTTCAATGCTGATAGCTACAGGACCATCAGGAATATTCACATTTGCTTCAGTTTCTCTGTAATTTGATTGCACAAAGATACTAACTTGCACGTGTTTACCATTCTGATAGCTTATTCTTTCACTCTAATGAACCATCACTCATTAAAAAAATATATATATATTTTGTTCATATTACAACCAAAAGTTGCTTATGATGATTCAAAAAGACAGAGAAAGAATATAAAGCAGTAGCATTTCAACAGTAAGATTCTGGGCAGGAAATCACACTAATAGCTAATGGCATTTTTTTTTTACAATTCCTACAAGAAATACATGAGGTTTTTTTTTAAAAAATAAACCAAATAAAACAAGAAGCTCTGTGTGTCCAGTGCAAAAAAGACTGTGCATACAGGTGCTACTTTCACGACCTTATCATTTAAGCAGCTTTGAATGTGGTTTGCACCTTGTTTTCCTAGATACATTTCTCATTTATGAATCATCAATGCTCTTTGACTAATTTATACTTATTTTCTCGTTTTCAGCCTCGTCCCCGGAGGAGAAATAGCGGCTCTTTGCACCGCCTGCGCGCGGGGCCAGGAAGCCCAGGGCGCCCCGGCGCTGCCGCGCTCCTCGGGAAGGGCAGGAAAACCCCGCTGCCGCTCCGCTCCGCTCCGCTCCGCGCGGCCCCGCTGCGGCCGCCCGGTTCCGCGCAGCCCGGCGGCGGCAGCGTGGC